>NC_079370.1:18245753-18545753 GCF_021018895.1 Seriola aureovittata | reverse complement strand
CGTGTGTGTGTGTGCGTGCGTGCGTGTGTGTGTGTGTTTGCATGTACATATGTGCACCTGCGCGTGTGTCGGGGCTCTAGTTTCTAGTGTGTGTGGCCAAAATCTAAATCCATGCCAGGACAGCAATCCGGTCTGAAAACACAGCTCCTAATCCTTTAACCTTCAGAACAAGAGGAGAGGGAAAAACAGCTGAAGGGCCCTGCGTGGTGAAGCAGAGGGAGAGAGACAGACACCCAACTAAGACCCGACCAGACCAGACCAGGAGGCCACTGATATTTCACCCCACCCTCCCCCTGCCCCCTTTTCCTCGAGGCAGGAAAATGGATTTCTATTTCTGGTGGCTTGATATCGCTGATCATGGTTCATAGCCCCCTTTCAGGGCCTGGAGTTAACATCGCGGGCTGATGTCAGGATGCGAACACTGATCAGAGCCAGGGAGATGGGTCCTGATGGCCTTCCAATCTGCCAAAGCTGTGATGGCTGCTTTGCTGATACCATCACAGTAAATTCTATCACTGTCACTCTCTGTTTCTATCCAGAAGCACTCAGAGTATGTGTTGGCACATCTTAGTGTGTGCGTTTGTGTGTATGTGCCTTTTTCAGCTGTCCGTGACTGACAAGTTATCTGATGGCATTGTGCTCTGTGTTGTGTACTGTAGCTTAACCTCAATGATGGCTTTTCCTTGAAAACTTGAGGAGCTGGAATAACAGGTGTGACTATGGTATGATAATATAATTTTGTATTGTCCAGGGTAGTCAGCTATGGTAATGAAGTTGAAAAATGTACTGGCACAGGCCTTGCACATTTTGACTTAGGGAGGGGGAACTGACTGAAATGATGACTGGCACATTAAATAAGACTCATCTTTTTGTTGTTGAGGTCTCAGTTGATGTTTGATGATGTCTTTTTAAGATTATTTAGCAGGAAACTTGCCATGTTGGAATCCACCAAAGCAAGACTTTATTTTACTTTTTTTTTTTACAGACTTTAAAAACACAATCCTTAATACTTGAGTTATCATCTAAATTTAACCTTAAACCCTTCAATTGTTCCATTTAAATCCATTCAGTGTAAGTTGCACACTGCTATGCATTATTTCAGAATCAGCTTTATTGGCCAACTACGTTTGTGCATTCAAGGAATTTGACTCCGATTTGACTCCAGTGGCTCCTACTTACACACACACTAATGATACGAATGTCCAGGAAGATACACATGGACATACAGCAAAAACAAGGACAACCAAGCTGAGCGAAGATAAATTAACATATAAGCATTTAGACTAAGTATTACGATTCAGTAGGCAAAAAAAGCAACATCAGTGGACAAACACAGCGTACAATTTCTATATACAAGTCAACCAGTAGGAAACTTGGTGCAAAGTGCGGGAGAGTGCAAGCAGTAGTGAAGTGAACCCCCTTAGGCCCGTTGGAGCGTATATGCTTCCAAATTGTCTTTAGAGCATCATGGCAGTTTTTCTCCTTAAACTAGAGAATTGGGGCTTTCTAACAATCGATACACTAAAACCTAAAAGTTAGGAAATATTTATTCTTACCGTTCGTCTGGTGCATTGCTGTTTTCTCTCTGTTTGTTTATTGATCGATTCTCATCCGCATTCTTTGCTAGTGACTTCTTCAGACACTTCAGAGTGTCTGATTCAGAGGCTTGGCCTGCCTCGGCTGTACACCCAAACTAAATGGGAGCAGTACTGTTTTATTCTGAGCTCAGAGTGAGGAGAAGTTGTTCTGAGTTTATTGTAGTGACAGAAACCAGACAGAAGAATGTGACCAGTCAGATATTTAGCGCGGCAGAGGGTTTCAGCTGATTCTTCAAGGAGCAGACAAAAAACACCCACACTGCTCCAAAGAATGAGCATAACTCGTGAACAAATAAAGATAGAAACTTCAAATCACCTCTAGAACAACCCAAACAAATGACAACTTTATTAGGAAAAACACAATGGTATGAAAGAAGTCTTATTGTGGGCCTAAGAGGGTGGGTAGTGTAATAAGCTACTTTATATACATACAGTAGGTGGTTATGTATATACACGTCTATGTAGGGTATATACAGCCATCTTGTATTTATATTTAACAAGTGATACATATTGCACTATGATTTCAAAACAAATATATATATAATATTTTCGGTAGGTGAATGTTTCAGGATTACATGGTTATCGTACAAGGATTTTTTCTGATATTACATGACTGATGACTGACTGTCCATTCTAGTCTTTACTTGTTTGTTTAGTGGATGAGCCAAATCAGACAGTAATGGATGTGCACAGACTGGATGATTGCAGTGTAGAACTGGATCAGAAGCTCTCGAGGCAGTTTGCACGTCCTCAGCTGGCACAGGAAGTACCGGCTCTTCTGGGCCTCTTCGATGACCGAGTTGTCGTTGGATACTTATTTCAGGGCCTGGGAGATGGTGGATTCCAGAAACCTGAAGGATTCCACAGCTGACACAGTGTTCTCAAGTACAGTGGGGGAGACGGTTCCTCCTGGAGTGCACTATCATCGCCACAGTTTTGAGCATGTTCAGCTCCAGGTTGGTTGTGACCACACCAGAGGGCCAGCTGTTCCCCCCTCCGTCTGTATGCAGACTCAATAGAGATATTTTGGCCATAAAGTCTGTGTATCACGGATCAAACGCCTCATTCGCCAATCATTTCCCATGCTATTAGAACACCAACCATACCATCCTTTGGCTGTATATTGATATTAATGCTGAGTGATAATTCTTGACAATAAATAAATAAAGTGTTCCTCCTACTCTTCTGTGTCTGTATAGCCCCCAGCATATTCCCGGGGCCTCCGTCTAGGAAGGGAAACACATAAACAAGAAAAGATCTGAAGAGACTTTGCCAGGGGCACTGACTATACACACACATTCACACAGGGGTGCGCATACACACACACACACGCACACACACACACACACACACACACACACACACACAGATGCACGTACACACACGTACTGCATATGCACAACAATAGACCTGTGCTGTATGTGCTTGGCAGTCACCATCCCAGCCTCCCCTCCACACACACACAAACACACACACACACACACACACACACACACACACACACATATGCTGTAAAGTTAATGGTCAACAAGCCAGTTTTAAGTAATCAGACACTTCTATGTTGGGTTTTGATTCTTTAGATGAAAGGCACTGGTTCCTGAAGGCATTTCGTATTCATTACACCCCATTTTTCATATTTTTCTCCCAAGTTATGCCAAAGTATTGGATTTACTGCTTAACCAGACTTTTTTTTTTTTTCTGCCATGCTATTCAATTATAAATATAAGATGGGAGATGTGTGTGGAGTGTGGGTATGGGGTTGGGGTACAACATGACTCTGGAGTGCAGCTGCCAGCTTTTTGATAAAGGTTGCTTGTTTTCACATCTGTTTAAAGTCTTTCTTCCTCACAAATTAAAGCTGCTGAAAATCAATATGTATACAAACATACAACAAATCCAAGAGTCTGCTAACACCCCTAAGAATATGTCTAATGCTTCCTATACATCTCCCTCTGGAGAATCCAACAGCACCTGGTATAACAACACAGGAATCGAGCACAGCACAGTATGTTTAGCTGCCAGTTTATGTCAGTTTATTCCGAGCCAAGTCAGATTGTGACAACCATGTTTTATAATGGCCTGACCTTCACTAAACAAGGGAGCAAGTGGAGTCTCAGTTTGTATGTGACTGTTTTCTGTAGTGCAAAAATGCATGTAAATCACATTAAAGTCACACAACTACATCCCTCATCTTGAAGCAGAGCATATATAGCTGTACCCGTGCACCCTGGTCTCAGTAGACAAACATAAACATAGAGATATATTCATGTACCGTCATGTTCCCTATAGGTACAGCACAGGATGAAAGCAGACACTCTACCATGGAAAAAAAAGGAAAAAAAAAACAAACTACACAAAACTTGAATTTAGAATAAATCTGTTGAGGACATCTAAACAAAAATCAAGTGTTCTCATGTATGAGCCAACAAACTGTCATAACAAGAGCAAGAGCAGTTTTGCCAACGCTGAAAACGAGGTTATGCTCAAGGAATGATCATTCAAGTTTATCCTTGTTAGCGTATTCACTTGTGTTCACTGTGGACCTTCTTTGTAATTCACCATAAAAACAGATAAACATCGTGTTCCCTCGAATGGTCCGCGAGGCTGTTCCATGCAGTGCATTACATTTCCAGCAGCAGGCGGTTTCTCTCATCCTCCATACCATTAGGGTCATCAATGTTGACAGGATCAATACCTGTGTTTTGGCCCCAGTGCCCCTGCCAGAGATAGCATGTCACTGCTGACAGACAAATATCAGCGCTTTGGCCCTGTGACGGAGGGGAAATCACAGTACTTTTCCGTTAGGATCATCCAACATGGTATTGATTTGCCCCGTGCTAATCATACATCAGAGCTGAATAAATGGCTCAGAGGCAAACGTTCCATTGTTCACGATTGGGAGATGTAATAAAAAAGAGAGACATTTCTTTTATTGCTTGTAACTCGGGGCTAGTCACATAATCGTGCCTTGATGGGAAAAAGGCCTGGTTAGATCGAGGTGCGTCAAAGTGTTGTCGGTACTTTTTAGTGATGGTCCCATTGACTGAGGCAGGTCCTGATTACAGTGTGTGTTTGTGTGTGTTTGTGTGTAGTGTGGTGGCTGTAAACAAGCAGGCAACATCTATTTTACTATTTTTTGTTTTGTTTTTTTTCTTGTAAGATGCACAAACTGAAGATCAGAGTAACACCAAAAATATTTCTTAGCTTAAGCCATCAAAATCAAGGCTGCGTTGTAATGCTTTGCTAATTGATATGGTAACATTAGATTCAGTGGTATATCCAATGACCCTTATTCAAAGATTGAATTAAAAAAAATGTCTAATAAAAAAAATCTATTGGAGAAAACAACAGAGATGATCAAACATATGGGGTTGTGGCTCAGACACAAGACGACCGACATCCCACACCCCCTTATTCAGTCTAGTCAAGGCCTTTGCAACAAGTAATGTCTGCCAGTTTGGCACCAATGATTTCTCCTCTGTGAAGCTGGCAACAAGCAGTTACATCTGGAAGACATGCTATCAGGAATTCTTTCAGTGGTAGCCAATGTCAAAACTTATGATGAGTTTCTGAGGCTAGAGTAGCTCTGTGTTTTCAAGACATATACTGTTTTGACTTTAAACCCAACAATTTGTCATTGTTTTAG
Source organism: Seriola aureovittata (assembly GCF_021018895.1). Lineage (NCBI taxonomy): Eukaryota > Metazoa > Chordata > Actinopteri > Carangiformes > Carangidae > Seriola > Seriola aureovittata. Next base: position 18,540,509 of record NC_079370.1, on the reverse strand, counting down.
CCATACTTTTTTTTTGTCAATAAGACACAATCCTCTAAGCAAAATCAAACCTGGAAAGGACAGCACATATTTCAAATCCATATTTACTTTTCTGCAAAAACACTTCCAGCTATTTCCAAACCAATAGTCCATTAAATCCATCCTGCTGCTAACCACTTTGAGTGCAGCTGAGTGTGTCGAAAGCTATATGGTATGTTAAAGGTTAGAAATAAATCTGTTGCTATGAGGAGGAGCTGCAATAATTATTTCAGAACCAGCAGTTCTTGATCTCCATCTCCTGTTTCCTTCCATCTTTTTTGACTACTCTGTTATCTGCACTCTTCCATCAAAAACCACACTGATAACAGACTGGAGAACTCAATTGACCTTGACTTGGTGTAGGAGAGTGGGCACTTGTAGTACTGTGGAAAAGAGGGAAAAGGAAACTGTTTCACTGGCTGTTTTCACAAATGTCACATGTAACAAGGGAGCAGTAGGTTGGTTAGGATTAACACGAGTGTCAGGTCATATGAGGTGAGATACTGATTTGTGTTTCTTGGAAATGTTTTTTAGTTCCTTTATATAGTTTGTCATGGTGCCTTATTATATTGGCAAGTGTTTCTATTATTTTGTACACCCCATTCATATCAATGAGGGTAGGCTAAATAACAGAAACACCTGTCAACAGCCAACATGTTTGAAACTGTTAGAAAACAAGATATTAAACAATGGACATTATTTTTATGTATATACTGTATATTTAAATATTATGAAGGACAGGTATAAATGAATAAATGCAGAAATAAATAATTAAATACATAAACAAATGCTAAATAAATACATTACATGTTAATGAACAAATGCTATTTCTCTATTTTCATCTTTTTTTCTTTTTGCATTTCTACATTTATTTATGTATTCATTTATGTATGTATGTGTTTCTACATTTCTTTATTTCTGTGTCCTGTTAATTAGGTAGGCGGTCCTAAATCAGTCTAAGTCTAAGACTCAGTCTAGATTGGTTATAGTGGTGTGATTGATGGGATGGTTCTACTACTACTGCCTTGACAAAGGAACTTTCCAGACCTCTTTAGCAATGTTTTGTTTTGTTTTTTTTTGTTTTTTTAAGAACCTAGCCAGAAATCTTGCAAATATTTGGACAAATCTTAGCTATTTTCCGGACAGTCGCCAGTACTGCCCCGTGAGAGGCAGTCTGCCTCTACTGTACTGAGTGAGTGGCAGAGAGGCAGAGAAGCACATTCAGTCCACATGGCATCTGACACAGACGTGAATGAGCTTCTAATTTTCATTTTACAAATGAATATAGCCGATATCAAAGCACAGCTGTTGTCTTTAACTGATGTGTTTTGCCAGACAATGTTATAAATGATGTTATAAAATCAGGATTTTAGCAGTGCAGAGCAGCAGCTTGGAAATGGCTCGTCTTAATGGGCTGCATTTCAGTCACTATTTCATACTCGTCCCATTTTCTGTCAACAGAAACAGAACAAACAAGTAAATGAGAACAGATTTATTGGGAATTCGGCTGTGTTAAAGTACTGTATATGAGCGGAGGAGAGATAGAAACAGATAAAAGGTTGAACCAAATATGAATTCATATTATTATTAATTATTACTATTATTATCATCAATATAGCAACCAGCTTGATTGTGTTTGAATGCTGCTGTCTATGGTCCCACCCAATCTGGCTTTAGTCTGAGCTAGGACCGCCTACCTCATTTACATACGGACACAGAAACAAATAAATAACTGTAGAAATGTAGATGTACAAAAAATAGATACATAATTAAATCGAGAAATTCAGAATGAATGAATTTATAAATATATGCAGAAATACAAATAAATAAATAAATGTAAAAATACAGAAAAAGCATTTTTCATTGGTAGAATGAATTTTAATTTGCATGTATGTGTGTATTTATTTATTCATTCATACTAACTCACTTTTTTGTCATTCATAAAATATACGTATATGTATTATGATAACCTGTTAAACCACCTTCAGAAGTGAGTGACTGCTTTTCGAAGCAAGCGGAGAGATATGACCCTGACAGAAGCTGGCGGCTGTCAATACAGTGGAAAAGTGCCAAGTGTAAAAAAATCACAAACCTTTAGTCTGCCACACACAATAATGATTCTCCTCTGACAAAAACTGCTGACCGGTAAATTATTCATATTCACACTATGAATAAATAAAATGAACAGGCACCACTCTCAGTCTACAAATCTAGGAAGTATTTGCCCATTTAATCATCAAATTTTAACAGAAGCTGCAACACATTGCATAAGCACTCAGGACTCCTGGGACAGTTGTGAACTTGACCAACTGCCAATAAGTGGTTGTGCCTAATTTTTAAGAGCCATTTGCCTCCTATCTGATTCCTCTGCCTCATATCAAGGCCCACAGTATAAAGCCTGTCCTCAGTCCCCAGATAATTAACTTGGCTTTGTTGTGTACAGCACACATGCACATCCATTTCTAATTAGTGACAGACAGCATCTACAACTGCTACACACAATATTTCAGAGGAGCCTAGTGATTTCTTTCAAACACATACCTAGTGTAGGTAAGTCAATAGTGTCAGCGAACCACTGCTAAATGAATTTAACAGCACACATGCCTTGCAGCACACTTCCTAATGGTTCCCTTCTCTACATGTAAATGACCTCCTGTCCTGGATCTTTGATTGCAGATCAATGACTGTTTGCTTTATTTCAACATTCAGCGGCGGTGAACCACAACGCCACGGGGGCAAATGTTGAACAGAGAATTTACAGGTTTGCTATCGAGCACTTTGAAACAATAAAGCTGCCAGTGAGCTATTAAACAAACGAGAGAATAAAGTGGCTGCTGCGGACCGAGATTAACACGATAGATACAACGTCGAAGGGTGTAATTATTCTTTACTGACACAAACGTTTAGCCCCCAGAGCGGAACAGTGTTTACCACAAATACTGCCACCACGCTTGACCTAATCATGGGCTGAGATTTACCTGACTGCATTTGAAATGCGTCACAGCTGATTTGTGTGTAGGAGCTGATATTTTCTAACAATCAGCTCATCGTGTATCTTGACTTCGTGCTGCATTTGATCTCCCACAGATCTGCCAGACAATATTTGTTTGAAACTTTTACAAAAGCATGATGAAGTACAAATCAATACATTTAATGTGATTAAAAGGTTGAGAAAAAGGCATCATTTACATCATATAAAAAGGCGAAGTACAAAGGCTGAACATGGATGATGACACCAACGGATAATATGTGCATTTGTACCCTCTGTATATTGCCTGTTTTTTTTTTTTTCGGTTGTTGCTGTGTCAGTATTTGCTCGTGGTAGCTTTGTTTGCTCACATCACACACAGGAGCTGTCAAAAATCACATTATCCTTTTCCACAATGTCAGTGTTTGCTTGTGTCTCCTGCTGTTGTTTTTCATATAACACAGGCTACAGTAGCTTGTAAACGTGATTCTTCTCATCAGCCTGTGATGCACCACGGTAGAAATTAGTCCACATTAACTCAGACGCATTTACATACAGCGCTAAGGTAGCTGTACGCTTTGTTTTGGCACCATTGGAAAAAATGCGATTTCTGCGGCTTAAAAAGTGGCAATAAATGAGTAGAAATGTACAAATAATACTGAACAATTTCAGAAGGAATACATATCCATAACTGTGTAAAATGCATTATTTGTACAACTGTGGTAGAAGATAATCAGTCTATATCCTGTTTATCTCTCTGTATGATTGTCAAAGCACTGAGAGCAACATGAAATTGTGTGTGTGTGTGTGTGTGTGTGTGTGTGTGTGTGTGTGTGTGTGTGTGTGTGTGTGTGAACAAACTTATCCTAACGTTGATTTCCACAGGCAATTGTTTGGACATTTCAAATTTCACTTTGTAGTCATGGTGACAGGACACACAGAAGACATCTGGTGAATTGCAGGTTCAGAAACACAAGTTTAATATTCAGCTCTTGTTAAAACATAATCACTAGAGTCACCCAGCACATAATCATACATAATGCAGGATAGATGTGTACAGTGAGGAACTCCACAAGCATATACATCAATGAGCATCCGGACTAGCAGGGACAATAGAGGAGAGACTTCCCCATTACTGCCAACTCCTGAATGTAGAAATATGACAATCTCTATATTGTCCTGCCAATGTATTAAAGCCATGAGCTGCATTCCAGGTCTTGATTGTGTGTGTGTGTGTGTGTGTGTGTGTGTGTGTGTGTGCGCGCTTCTATGCTTATACGCCTGACCACTGATGTGCATGCATGTGAGTGTACATTGCACATATTGTGTAGCTGGCACATAATGTATGTGTGTGTCAGTTCATGTGTGTGCATAGGTGAGTGTGCACATGTGCTTGTGCCCCTCTGTATGTGTGTGTGTGTGTGTGTGTGTGTGTGTGTGTGTGTGTGTGTGTGTGTGTGTGTGTGCCTATTTGTGCACTAGCTGGCATGTCAGCTGATGTCCCCAGTAATCCAGCAGTGGGCCTGTTGTGGATTAGTAGCAGGCTCCAGGGGATGGGAATCCCATTCCCGTTTACAGCTCTCCCTGGCAGAAAGAAAGGCAAGGATGCCTTCTCTCTACTGCCTTCACACCAGTTGGAGCCTGAAGCTGTGTGTGTGTGTGTGTGTGTGTGTGTGTGTGTGTGTGTGTGTGTGTGTGTTTTTTTTTTTTGTTGCTGAGATGATGTGTATATGTGGGTGTTGGATGGATGCTGGTGACTGTGTATGTATACATATATATGTCCAACATTAAATTAAACTTTCTCCCTGTCTCTCCTTCTCATACTAGTGTAATACACTGTGTTGCAAGAACATTCATTCATTATTTGTTTCATCGTGTGTATTAGATGGTATATGGCCATTCAAAACATTGGACAAATGTATTTTTTATGTTAATAATTTAATTATGTTAAACGTTTATGCACATTTTTGACCATATAAAATTACTATTACTAATTGATATACTCTATATTGGTACTTCTAAACAAAATAAGCAGAAATTCTAAAATAAAAATCCATTGGTTTTTCATTATTACTTCTCTATATTTTTAAGCACTCACATCAAGGCTGAGTGTTAAAACAAGCAAACAATCTTTCTCCCTTTTCTCCTCTAGGGAAAATACATGCGCTTTCAATGGGGGAGAAAAGAAATACAGCTGTATCAGTTTGGCCCTGTCTTAGAGATACTGTGGATGTGTGGTGGCATTTCTATCACATCTTGTGCAGACACACACACTTACATGGTAAGGCACACACACACACAGAGATGCCATTACGTGGCAACAACATGAAATTTCATCACGATAGGATTTGTTTTGAAGTCATTCGAACACCATCCAACACAAGAGCTGACCTCTTGAACCTTCAGATACAACCTTACCTCCTCCCCAGTGACAATTTAAATGCCACCTTTCTTCCACCCAGAGAGAAAGGGAAAAAACATTTTTTGTGTGTGCGTGTGTGTGTGTGTGTATGTGTGTGGCTGGGACTTGCAACTCGATAGCACAACAAAAGAGCTGTGGTGGCAAGTCCCCACGCAGACATTATATGTCAGCATCACCGTCATACTGTTAGCTTGTCCCAACTGTACAAAGCCATCCTCATTCAGGGCACCTAACCAAGGTCAGCCTGGATTAGCCGCTAGTAACCCTATCAGGTCCAGCACAATGATTACAAAGCCCAGTGACACTGGCTGTCATCAGACTCTTTCTAGGCAACCCTATCTGCCCGACCCTTGGTTAGAGAGCCACCGGAGAGGGTTAGTCCATTTCAAATTGTTCCCCCTTTGTGTCTCCCTTTATTTCCCCTCTTTGATTTTCGGAGACTCGTTTGGTTCATCAATCAGCCTGTCTGGATGTGTGTGTGTTTGAAACCCATGCTGCACATAATTCCTATAATTTGTGGATTTTTTTTTTTTTTCTTCTTCTTCTTCTTCCCCTTCCACATAGACCATTCTTTGTGCTTGTAACCTCTGAAGCCAACAGCCATCCCAACTAAATCCCCCACTCTCCACCCTGTAGCGTTACGGTTGTACACCACATGATTTGTTCTCAAATGAACATTTGTTAAGTTGAGAGTTGTAAACCGAATAGTCCTGGTGTCATCGTCTTTCAACATATCTATGTAATGCTTATTGTCACACTTGGAATCTGTGAGACAATATTTGTCATAAAAAAAATTGGATGTTTGTAGTTTGTTAAACAGCGATTGAGAGAGAGGTTGTTTTTTTTTCTCAACCATGAATGAGGAAGCAGGCACATCGTTCTCCTTGTCTTACCGATTCAGACAACATGTCAGAATGAAACAAAATAAAGACTTGTGTTTCACTACAAGTGCAGTTGTTCGCCCGCTTTTTTTTCAAGAGGAATTACACTTCAAGCCCATCAGTTCACCGCTTCACTTTCCTCCCCGAGAACTGTTTTCCCAACATCCATGTCAGTTAGCAGCATGTTAAACAAATCAAACCTAAAGAAAGAGCTGCCTTGTGATTTTGGTTTGAAAAAAAAAACTATGATAAACAAGAACAAGAAGAACAGCAACAACAGTGCTAGCAGCACAACATATGCAGAGGCAACGTGGCAACCGATGTTCTCCACTTCAGCACATCAGAGGTGTCCCTGCTTCAGTCGCCCTAAAGGTACCCGTTTACAAAGTGATAGGGCTTAGGGTTTTTAACTCGGGGCGAGGGGCTGATTTGAAACCCCCTCTGCTGCCAAGCACATGGACGGCTGCTGATTAGAAGAGGGTTGGCAGCAGTGGGCAGATGCCAGGCGGGGAGAGAGATGACGGCCTGTCGCCAGTCTGCCACCCAGCCCCTCGCCCCCCCTAGTTGGCCCCCCTCCCCTACTAACCCCTCCCCTGTTGTTCAAAAAGAAAAAAAAAAAAAAAGAAAAAACAACAACAACAACATTTCTGTGACAAACCCTAAGGGGGGGAGGGGATGAATTGTAGTAGTGCTTTGTATCAAAATGTAGCAAAATGTGACAATGTTGTTAGACAGATACGCAAAGACATGTAGTGCAACATTTTGTTGTTTCTTTTTTTTTTTCTGTTTCTTTTGTTCGACTGATCTCATGAGTTTTGAGGAGTGGTTTTGATCACATGAGGCTGACAGTGTGAGTGTGCCGAGCTAACTACGTTGCACAATGAAAGTGATCGCAATACAGTGTTCCTCCTTCCCTCCGCGAACCCACACACAAACACGCACGTGCTGTACTTTGCACAAGTTTGGCATACTGAACATTCCTGCACAAGCCCACAGAGGATAAAACATTTTGAGCACTTTGGGTGTTTCAAACTTGCAGGAGAATAAATTGTCATGTGGTTAGAGCATAATTCACTGCTCTTCACTCATGCAAAATTGGGACTTTGTCCAACAAAGATGAGAAACAACTGGGATGATCCCAAAGCTACAAGGGGACACACAGGGAAGACGAGAAGTGCTTTTCAAGGCGGACAAACTCAATGTCCTGTTGTAATAAGTCACAACAAGGTGGAGGCAGTGGTTACTGTGAACAATAGCCAGGCTCAAGCTTTAATCATGCTGCTGTATTCCAGACCGTATTGATTTCAGACCAGCTCAATATGACTACATAACTAGTCCATTTCTCTGCTACAGCACTGCACTGTTAGTCATGTATCTACAGCTATGCATAGTGATAGAAAGACACACACATGCATTTACCCATTTACCCTGAGCCACCCCACACTGCCCCCAAATGCACCCACAGAGTGATCATAAGAACCTAATACTGTACTGCAAAAAAAAGTCAAATAAGTTATTTCAATGCAAAAGATCCACAACAGCTTCACTGCAGAGGTTCAAAAGCGTATGGAAAATCAGAAATCAATATTTGTTTAGTCATATGTGTAATAAACAAAGGGCATGACATCAAAGCTATATCCATTCAGTTCAACTCTAGGCAATTTACTCTGCCCAAAAGGGTTAGCACTTAGCAACCATAAAAAAAAAAAAAAAAAAAAAAAGCAACTCTGCCAGTTCCACATCATTCAGTGGTAAATTCTGTTGGGAAAGAATAAATGAGAAATCAATAGCTGTTTCCTTCATTCATGAAGGATGACATTTTTCATGAAACGACTGCATCTGCTGTGGAGTTGTCATCAGTGAGCAGAAGTAGAAAAACCCACTTTTATCTACTGAGAAATCGTGTGTATTTATAATATGACATCACAGAGTTGAAAAAGTGTCTTTTTTTTTTTTAAACAAATATTTAATGTGAATTCATTTGAGGAAATTAACACACAAGCTGGAGCCAAATTAACATTTTCTTTTAATTGTGTGTTAGTTCAGGGTGTATTTGTGGTCACAGCCTACAAACTAGAAAAATTAAAACCAAATCAATTGTTTTGTTTTTTTTGTTTTTTTTGTACTTTTCTTAACTCACTAGTCTTTTCATTTCACAAGGTGCGTTTGTTGAATAACTCATCATCATTTATCCACACAGGGCTCACTTCTACAACTAAATCATATTAATCTACAGAAGGGTGTATCTATGTCTGACTACATCTTTTTCCCCTTTCTGCCTCCCTGTCTGTCTGACCTGATGCTTTTCTGTCTCTCTGCATCTGCCTGCTGTACCGCTTCTGTACTCTCTATACTGTCTTTATCCGTCTGTCTTTCTGCCTACCTCTCTCTATGTCTGTCAATCTCCTCTCTCCCATCTTCTATATCTCCATCAGGCTGGGACTAAAATATCTTAGGCGCTCCAGCTTTTTTGAAACTGAGACCTGGAATGTACTATTGTAGAGTTCATCACAAACACACACACACACACACACACACACACACACGCGCGCACACACAAAGTTATACACTTTAACAGGCAGACGGGTGCACTTTCACACTGACAATATGCATATGTGGATGCAGACATTTACATGCACACACATATACACTCACCATTATATACACTCACACACATAAAAGTGAATAATAAATAAATAAATAAATAAATAAAAAAGAACTCACAGACCATGCACAGTGCAGGTACAGAGGTACAGTACTGATGGTTAGCCCATGCTCTGTGTGTAGAGGAGACAGTGCCCCCTGGTGTGGGCCGAACAGTACTCCCAGTCAGCCATATCTTGACCCAATCTATATTGAGAATACTCATTTACCCTTCTGGGATTGATTAGTCCTGCCTGAAACAGAGAAACCACCCACATCTTACTTAAAAATACAAACCATCCTCTGTAACCAATAGCATCCAGACAGATACAATAACATGGGATACAATAAATGCATCATGTTTCCAAAAACATGTTAAACTTCCTCAGGCCAAAAACAAAGAAGAATTTTATGACTGCAGTAAATATTTAATGATATACGTACCCGTGGACATTTAGAGCTATTTGACACTAATCCTTTATGTGTTTCTGTGATGTGTTTGTATTCACTCTGTACAACAATGGACTTATCTGATATTGGCTACACTGTCCAGTTAAACATCACACAAAGTGTTGAATATGGATCAAGCTTCAGACATTAAATTGTGATTTATTCTTGTATATATACACTGCTGTCAGATAGAAAAAAAAAAAGGACAGCAAGTTAATTTCCTTTAATGTCAATCTCTGCCTGTTTTACTATCATATCATGGTCATGTACTGGTGTGATTGTTTCATGTGCCTACAGACACACAGTCCATGTATTGAAAATATATTAGATGTAACACAGTGTGCAGCAGTGTGTTGTATTTTCAGAGCTTTCAAAGATTTTTAGGTTTATTTAACTTGGTATTTTTGTTGCAGGGTTAGGGTTAGGGTTAGGGTTAGGGTTAGGATTAGGGTTAGGTGCATTTCCTGACATGGTGTTTCTGATGATTTCTGTACATAATACATACACTTATATAACATGTTGTGATGAGAATATGTGCAATTGGACGTCATGTGATAGTAACACTGCCATTCCTCCTCTAAATACTAAAAACTCCCCCCATTATTAAGTCACTTGAATATGGAATATTGTGCATTAATTAACAAAACTGATATAAATGATACTCTTTTTGCACATTATAAGGCATGCACGCTTTTGGATGGATATATGTATATATACTGTATATAAATTAGACATTCCTGCTAACAGGCAAGCTGTAATGCACTTTTTCCCAATTGTGCTGTTTACAACACTGCCAGACCACACTGCAGTAAAGGAACAAGCACCTGATGGATGAACACATTCATTCGGATGAATACTGATGAGAAAGACTGCGAGGCCACTCTTCCTCACAACGGTTGCCACCTTGACTGCCCGTTCCAAAACCGCTGTCACAGTTTCAGGTTTCCACCATGCTGTGCTGTATCGCTTGTCTCCGACAGAGGTCATGATGTCTGTAATCACAATAATAAAGGACAAGGATGTGGCCTGTTTTTGCATGCAGGCAGGACCAAATGTACTCACACAAAAACACACAACATAGCAGACGAATGCAGAATGAATGCAGCCCCCCCACCCCAAAAAAAAAAAAAAGTGCACGAGCAAAACTGTCAAACTCAGCTCATACCAGTGCACACACACACACGCACACACACTCACACACACACACTTCAACAGTGCTGGTGGTTAGCTTGTGGCGTCTGCACAGAGGCGACACTGCCCCCTCATAAAGCGACACTCACCCGCCGCCAACAGCTTTATTATTGCTGATGAATGTAATTGTAATAATAAGGGATGAGCGTGTTTTAAGATTCGCTAAGTGGTGGAAGTGAAGGAGCCAGGGACGCCTCCCGCAGGCCAGAGCGCGCACTGCCAGAGGAGCGCGCACACTTATCGGTGCTCGCATACTTCCATGGATGTGTCGGCGTTTTAATAGCCGGACTGACAAAATAACCAGCTGCAAGTGGAGAGCACTGGTCATTTTATACCCCCCCCCCCCCTCCTCTTTCTCTCCCCTCCGCTCTTGCACAGTTGTTAAGTGTTAAGTGTTAAGTGCAAGTTCTGATCAAATAGACTAGACGCTTTGTGCCACAATCGACCTGACAATTGAACAGTTCAACAATTCGAATAAATAACCCCACGGCACATAAACAACTGAGCGAGACAGGTGAGGTAATCTCCCATACTTCTCTCTCCCTCCCTGACAGCCAGTGTATGTTCAGTCCTGAAAAGCCATCTTAACAACTACATGTGTCCACTTTTTGAGATTTTAACCGTAACTGAAACAATGGAAATGAAAAGAAACTTTTAAAAATGACCGGAATTTAATTTCTGACACACCTGCGTGGTGAATTCCCCCTGAAACAAATGATAAATACATCAGACAGCAGCTGTGGACCAGTTCATTTGCAATGGCAACAATTGCATTCAGCTGGAAGATTGATCTGATTTTAATGAACAAAAAGTTTTTTTTGAATTCCACAATAAACCAAAGGAATCTATAGACCCCACTTTTTGCAGTGTGGAGTCTTGGTTTTGTTCCGAGGCTCCATTTCTATGAGGCAGAAAGGGGGCGGGGATGGGATATTCAGATGAGCCGGAGTGACAGCTCTAGTTTCCCCCAATGCTCTGTGTGTCTGAAACTCCACTGGCTCCTTCCCTGCTAACTCCTCACTTCATAGTGCTGCGTACTAAAAACATCGGACGCTAGGGGATCAAGACGCATGCCACATTGCCTCTATGTGGGCACTTTAACAGATCTTTCGGGGGGTTTTTTTCCCAGTAAGGGGGCTGTGGAGGGAGGACTTTTTATTTTCATTGTCTGATGACTGTTTGCACGGCTGGTTATTGAGTTGATTGTTTATTATTTTGGCTGTTGTTGCCCACCGCCCTGCGCGTTTTTTTTTCCTCCCTTTTTGGAATCGGCGACCTAAAGCCGCGCTCACCAATGTCCTATCCTCAGGGTTACCTCTACCAGCCCCCGGGCTCTCTGGCTCTTTATTCGTGTCCGGCTTACGGGGCCTCGGCTCTGGCTGCCCCGCGGAATGAAGACTTGGCGAGGTCGTCCTCTGGCTCAGCCTTCAGCCCTTACCCTGGATCGGCTGCTTTCTCCGCCTCGGCCGGTGCAGGCTTCTCCAGTCCACTGTCATACTCCACGGATCCAACCACGGGATTCCCATCCTACATGGTAAAAAGAAAAAAAAAAAAAAAAAATATATATATATATTTATATTTCACATGTTCCTGTAAGATCCTGTGTAATCGTTTTCCAAAGCAGGCGAATGTGTCGGTGTGATAAAGTCTTTAAATGCGCAAAATGTTTAGCAGCCTTTCACAGGCACAGAGCTCCAGTGAATCGGTTCGGCTTTACAATGTTTTTGTTATGACTGACTAATCACTAGGTGAAGTGCTTGCGGAACTTTTCTATCGGGTGCTACACGTTCATATCCAGTGGCCTACCGGTTGGGTCCTTACTTTAAAATCCTTGACCCCTTTGGCTTAAATGGGATTTTTTTTTTGAAGCATGAGCTGCAAATTGTAAATGGCTTGACCAGCGCTTAACACTGGCTGCGCAGCTAATTATGTCAAACTGAACACCACCTCAGATTTTTTTTTTTTTTTTTTTGAACACTAAGCAGTGAATGCATGTGTCATAGAAGTGACATAACGCAAGCTGTAACTCTTTCTTCTTCTGCGGTCATTAAAATCACCAGGGGATGAAGTCGCTGACTTTACTCTGAGCTGAATAAACGGAATTTTAACATGAAAAGCATGAGTCGCATCGCTAATGTCACAGGGCACTTCAAGCGTTTTAAGAAAGGTGCATATCAAGTGATTTGCTAATGGGATTTGTAATGCTGCAAAGAGGAGATATGTTAACACATTGGGGCTGCCACAACAAAACAAAAAAGCAGCCGCTGGAAGGAAATGAGGAAGTTAATAGGTGATTACAGAAAATTGAAATTTCCTTTTTATTATCTTAACGGCTGTATTGACGGGAGCTCAGTTATTAGTTAATCCGATAATGATCTTAACCATTAGTTAACCATTAGTTCATGCCATTCTGCGGCCTGCTTTTACGCACCGTGCATTTACCACTCCTGCTCACAATGACACACATTTATTGCAAGCTTTTGGATTGACTAATGATCCAATTAAAATATATAAGTTTATTTTATTTTCAGGCTTGAACTGAGAGTGGTGGATTTATTTTATTTAGATAATATTAGAAAACAGAAAGCGAGGATCAAATCTGCCAGTGCATTTATACCACTCTCCTGCTCTTTTCATCCATTCCGACAGGTTTGGAAAACCAACTGACTTCACTGTAGCAGGATGAAACTGATTGTGTTCTCAGTGTAAAAATATTTATAATATTATGTATTGAGTAAGAACACTTTGAAAGTGAAACTATACGAAGTCGCTTTGTATATAATTCACTTTTTAAAAACAATATGAAGGGAGAATATAATTTTAAAACACAGCACACAGCAGACTTTACTTTTTTTTTTTTTTTCCAACTTAATTCCAGAGCTCTCCATATGACGCACACACGACGGGCATGGCGGGGGCATTAAGTTACCACCCATACGGGAGTCCTGGGTACCCCTACCAACTCAACGACCCGGCTTACCGCAAAAACGCCACAAGGGACGCCACGGCCACCCTGAAGGCCTGGCTGCAGGAGCACAGGAAGAACCCGTACCCGACGAAAGGGGAAAAGATCATGCTGGCTATTATCACCAAGATGACCCTGACGCAGGTCTCTACGTGGTTCGCCAACGCCAGGAGGAGGCTCAAGAAGGAGAACAAGATGACCTGGGCGCCCAGGAATAAGAGCGAGGACGAGGACGAGGAGGACGGGGACGGAGAGAGGAAAGAGGTGGAGCGCTCTGAGAAGACCCTGGATAACAGCGAGGCTTCAGCAGAGGATGAAGGTGGGGTATAATCTGACGACCGAGCCAATGATCCATTTAACAATTCAGGGTAGGATGGGGGGTAAAAAGGGAGGGGAGGGGTGGATGCCCCTTTTATTTACTGCTCAAGCTATTTAGTCCAATAATTTCCTAGCGAAATATATCAAAGAAATGAAATGATAAAATAATTCATTGTAATACAAATAATCTGGCTTCGTGTATTGTTTTAGTAAACACTGATTGATATATATATATATATATTTTATTTTTTATTTTAATGAAAACGAGGTTCTGTGACCCAACACTATAAAACTACTAAATGACCTGCTGAGATGAACATTTCATTTTCTTTAACATGATTAATGGCAGGTCACTGGCAAAGTAGACACACAGCACAGCAGTCAGACTGTGAATGTTATTCTTTTCATGTCTGTTTTTGAATAACTATGTAAAAAAGAGGGACATCATTGTTGTTATTAAAATAAAAAAAAGGCTTCTAATCGTAGCCATTTAAACTGATATAAATAATGAATGTCTGACTTATTCAAACCTGACTGGTGGTAAACAGTAGGGATTATTCTGAATACACATGGACATGAAATTTTACTTTGACGACAAGATAAGTTTTCAGATTCTTTATATATTTATGTTAAAATTTTCAACTCATCTGTTTGCTTTTATTTTACTTATTTTTTAATATTATTATATTTACATATGACCTATGTGTTTACTTTTTACTGGTCGATTGTCTTTCTTTTGTCCTTGTTTTCCTTCCTACATATCATTGGATCCATAAGTTTTTCTGTAACTATTTATTTCTAATTAATTCGTTAATTAATTAATTAATTTATCTCTTCTCTCCTCCTGTCTTAGGTATCAGCCTCCACGTCGACACTCTGACGGACCACTCCTGCTCCGCAGAGTCTGACGGGGAGAAGGTCTGCTGTCGTGTGGGCGAGCTGGGCTCCGACCGAGCCGGCGACAAATGCGACGAGGACGGCGACGACGACGACCAGAACCTCGACCCGCGGGTTCAGCTCTCGCCCAAACCCGTCACATCGTCGCCTCTAACGGGAGTAGAAGCGCCAGTCCTCAGTCATCACCAACAACAACAACAACAACAACACCATCATAACCACCACCACCACCACCTCCATCATCTCCACCATCTCCACAGCCAGCGCGAGGATTTGGCCCGGAGCCTCGTCAATAGCAACAATATTAACACCAATAAGTCGTCTTCATGCCTAGATAGCAGGCCCTCGTCGGGGGCGCCTCAGACCCCGACAGCTAAACCCAAATTGTGGTCGCTGGCGGAGATTGCTACCTCGGACCAAAAGCAGCAACATCAGCAACAGCAACTGGGGCAGCCCGGGCAACCAAATTGCCCCTCCTCCAGCGGTGGCCTCCTCACTCCCCCCACCACCTCCCCGGCTGCCAGTTCCCCCTCCCTCTACCCGGCCCCCTCCATCCTTGGAAGACCTATTTATTACACTTCTCCCTTTTATAGCAATTACACAAACTATGGCAACTTCAGCCCCCTGCAGGGCCAAGGGATCCTGCGGTATACTAATTCATCCGGAGTGAGTCTGGCTGCTGCCGCCGCCGCCGCCGCCGCCGCCGCCGCCGCTGCTGCAGCAAGCGAGGGTCTGAGCTCCTCTCACCAGGCTCTGGAGGCGAGCACAAACCCCAAACACAGGCCAGACTCCCCCCTCGTTAAAAATAACCCAAACCAGATTGTTGTTGTCGAGCACCAGCAGCAACAACAGCATTTCAGATCCGCAAATTTAGAAGCAAAGAAAGGTACGTAATAACATGACTCGGTACATTGTTACAAAAAACAAAACAAAAAAAAAAAAAAAAAAAAAAAACGATCACCATGTTGAAAACTTATTTAATCTAGTGTTGAATCTTGGGATTGTATTTTTCTTAAACAGGGGAAATCTCACCGCGGTGGAAGTGAAATGAATGAGTTCACTTATTTCCAATGCAAATCAACTGGTTTTTCTTTGTGTCACTTCCATATGTCATTGTAGTGGCACCATGGGGATGATTGGCCTGTTTCTGCTTTGCCCCAAAGAAAATTAAACCAGTGTTGTATGAGAAACACGTGGCCTCTTCTGACACCACTGGCAGATTTTCACTTGTTTTAAGATAAATATGATTTTAGGACTGAATATAAGAGTAAATGACTTATTAAGATGGACATTTCTGCAGCGCCGTTTAAGCGAATGAACGTGTACTGTGGCCTATAATTCGCCTTCATTGCAGTTAATTTTCTGGAAAAATCTATTTATAATTGTCCTCCATTTTTTTTTTAAATCATATGCATTTTTTGGTCTTTCTGAATCCCATAGAATCATTAACAAGGAGGCCACGAGCTTTGCAACAAGCTGGCATTAGAAACCAGTGGGGATATAATAAGAAAAGCAGCATTGCAAACAAATGTGCAAGAGGACACCTACAGATATAGACATTAAAATAAGCCCATGAAGGACAGGGCCTCAAATCGGCCACGTGCACAGGCATGCGCGTGCACTCACACTATAGAGGCAGCCTGTGAATCCACTGAGCAGAGAAATGTTGCCATAGCTTTGAGCAGGAATCCTATTTTTAATGTTTCCTCTGATGTGTGTGTGCGTGTGTGTATGTGTGTGTGTGTGTGTGTGTGTGTGTGTGTGTGTGTGTGTGTGTGTGTGCGCACAGTCGGCCCCCAAACCTTATCTTTCAGCTTAGGATAATTATAATTACACTGGGTCAGCCAAAAGCAAACAAATCAGTTAGCCTGCTCTGCGCATTCATGGTGCAACTTTACATCTTCAAATGTCACTTATGGGTGATGGTGGTGGTGGTTACTCTGCTTGCACACATTCAAAGCTTTGCCTGCACGCCGCTGGATCAGACGTGTTCCTGGCAATTAGGTAGTGGGGATTTTTTTTTTTTTAATAAGCACTTGTAGTAATCGAGTTGTTTTTTGTTTTTTTTTTGGTTCAAACTTAGTGTTTTCAGCAGAGTTGGGATTTTGTTTTTATTTCCATGGTCTGCAGGTAGGTGTCACAATTGCTTTGACTATAAAGCCAGAAATGACACCACCTTTTAGCCTCATGTTTTAACCCCCATAACCTTTAACTCCAAAACCGGATCTAGTGCCACCATATAGTCGGAGTGATCGCTGCTATACCGCCTCCTCAGGCTCCACACAGGCTGAGCCACTCTATAGCACACACACACACGCACACGCACACGCACACAACGCACACACACACACACGTTTGTCACATTGTTATTGTATTATTTCAGCTGTTTTGTTTTCATGCAATAATTTCATATGCTGGTTTGAAAAAAAAAAAGATCTCCCATTATATGTGATTTACATGTTATTTCTCAGGTTCCTATAGTTTGCTTATTTGCCACGGTATATTATTTGAGACTATATTTAACGTGTGGAAAACATAATTTGGCCTTTCTGTGAAACCATGCTTGTATAAGAGGAGGTGTCTTGGGACGCAAGGCGGACGGAACTGAAGTGAACTTGAGGACTTCAAAGTGGAATAGCCTACATTTGATATTTATTTTTTTAAATGATGGCGAAATGATGCCTATAATTTATGCAAGTTGTATTGCAAAAATGGGAAACTGACATCGTCTGTTTGTTTTGTAAATATATATATATATATAAATATATATATATATAAATATATATTATGGACGGTTTTTATTTGAGACGCATTTGGGAAAAAGCTACACAATCTTGTTATCAGGAGTACTTTTACTAATTTATATCTTTGAATGTAAATAAAATAAAACGCGCTGGTATAGCTGTACTGGCGGGGTATGATATCCATTATTCAAAGGAGAAAATATTAAACTGTTTTCCCAACTATTACATAAATCTTGGGGCGTCATTCTTTTATTCATAACAGACCTGTGTTTAATACTGAGGCATTTTTTATCCACTCTGCTCATTGTTCTTTCATTTTGTCAGTCAAACCCAGATGGGAAATGCTTGATGAATCTCGCTTTTCATAAACATTACGAGTTTTCACAGATTGCACAATCCATTCTTTCTAAATGGACCATCATTTTCTTTTAGGGCCTCATTCTGGTCAGGGAATCTCCCTCGGCCACATATTCACGACCTTGATTGGGATAAACGACATACTCATTTCATTTTTCTCCCCCCCCCCCCCCCCTCCCTTCGCGTTGCCACACATTTATTTTTCAGTGTGATTAATACAGCCGTGGGACGCATCGGGCATTATGGGCTCCCAGCGGGGCCCGTCCCTGGAGCTTTTTAGCCTGGTTCAGGATGGGTCAGCCCTGCCTGCTTCATTACGGCACGGCATTGAGCAATCCATAAAAGTCTATCTAAGCATCTGCCAGCTCCAATGGGCTGTGTGATGGGCCCTAATCGGACAGGCTTTCCTCTGCTTTTCATCATGGCTTGGTTATTATAGCATCTTTAGGACACAGCTAATTAAACTATTTAGGGAAATAAAAAGCTTAGGTCTAAGGAAAGGGATATATTATTATTATTATTATTATTATTATTATTATTATTATTATTATTGTACAGTTGTTACACATCCTACAATTTTATTTATTTATTTATTCATTCATGTATCTATTTATTTATTTGGTCAAATTAATTCCAATATTTTTTTTTTCACTCACAGCTGTGGCTTTGCAGAGTGTGAAATACTCAAAGATCAAATATATAATATTCCCATCCTCCGAGAAGAGGCCTCCATCATCGCTCCCAGCCACACTGAAAGCTAATCCTTCATTTTCCAGTTGAATTTGAGCTTGAGTGTTGTCCAAATCTCACGGGACTCCCTTTCACCTTGGTTTTCCTCTTCCTCCCTCAACCACCCCCCCACCCCTTGCTTCATCCAAGGAAGTAATATTTGACTGCCACCAGGGATGCAGTGAAGGGTAAACCCACCTAAACTCAGTTAACCCACCTTTAAGGCTGACAGAAGTCTTTGTGACATAGATTCATGGTATACTTTGCAGTGAATAGTGTCACACCGTCAGAAATGTTATAAAAGAGTCTTTTAAGATTAAAAAAAGGAAGCATTGGAGGATGGCTTTTTGAAACTGTTATTGATTTTTTGTTTAAATTCAGTGTTCTTCTTTTGATCTTCACTGTCTGAAAATGATCTATTTCACCTACCTTTGTTATTTACCCCTACCCTCACTGGCAGCCACCTAAGTTATGGACGCTATAGCCCCTGGTCAGCTTCTTCTTCCCCAGCCCAAACACTTTCATTAGGTTTTGATTTATTGAAATGCATGCTTTATTCTCAGGTGGGCTCCCCTGGGGACTCAGCACTGTTGTCAAATAGCACCAGAGGCACTCTCCAAAACACACAGGGGCCCCGCCTCTCTCTCTCTTTCTCTCACCCGCTGCTGCTCCCTCCAAATGTCAACATTTGTTCTCAATAAAAAGAGTTATTGTTTCTGTTAAAAAAAAAAAAAAAATGCTCCGCAACCGGTCACCTTTGAACACATGAAAAGAAACTTCCACCCCACCTCTTTGTTTGATTGGGAGCAACGGCAGGTGAAAATGGGAGCAAGGCGTCCATTGCACATGACAAACCTCAAGCTGTGAAGCCTGTTATGAAACGATTGTAAATTTATGCCACAATTAGTCTCAATTGTACAGAGGCATTTCTGTCCTTTTTGAACAACTCGCTCTTTGCCACACATTCGTTAAACTATTTGCAGAAGGAACCAGGGTGCCCTTTACACAACCTCGATATTGATCCTCAAGGGCAAAACAGACAATTTGCTGCATTACCAAGACTGCTGTGGAGTATCAGACCTAGCTAAGCCCATGCTTTAGACTGAGGGAACAATTTTAACTTATCTAG
Source organism: Seriola aureovittata (assembly GCF_021018895.1). NCBI lineage: Eukaryota > Metazoa > Chordata > Actinopteri > Carangiformes > Carangidae > Seriola > Seriola aureovittata. Next base: position 18,520,797 of record NC_079370.1, on the reverse strand, counting down.
ATATTCTTTAATTCCATGCATTGCATATCAAATACAGTCATAATCCTATCATATAGCTTACCAATGAGGGTGTGTTCATCCATGCTAAGGACTAGTTGTCATTGAAAGCTAAACTGATGGTATCGCAAGGCTCAGAGGCTTCATGTGAGTGTAGACTGGAGAGCAATGGACTCATTCCCCTTATCTTCGATCAAATAAGCAGCTCGCATATGCAGATAATTCATGAGCTCTTTGTATCCTTTATCCTCCCATCAACCCTTTTCTCCTCCAAAATGCTTCAGACATTAATCTCTGGCGCACACCTGTGTGCCTCTCCAACAGGAAGTTAATGCAGCTAAAGTTTTATTAGAGCAGTAGAGGGTTTATTATGTTTCACAAACAGCAACTGTAGCAGTTAATGGGGCGGGATGATAAGTAAGACCAGTAGGAATTGATGAATTAGCTACAGATGCTGAGGCTTTACTGGAAAAATGATACTGGAATTCAACTTCCAAGTCATTTGTCAATCTGTATGAACAGACTTCCACTTGTGTCTCTTGTGGGCAGACACAAGCTTGAATAATTAGCCCTTTCTTTAACCTAGCATGCAATACAGGTATTATGCATGGACAATCCATTGAGCGAAAATTGTCAAAGAAAACGGAACATTTTTCAAATAATAAGAAACACCGGAATTTTATATTATCCTGTTGGAATTCAAAAGTGTAAATGTAACTTTAATAGGAATTTTATAAACCAATGATATCAGCAATAATTCCAATTATTTTCCATAACATGTTTGAATTCCTTTATTTGAATACAGAGGGAATAAATGTGAGCAAACCCAGTGCGAAAAGAATTTCCACCCTTTGATTGAACCTTATATCTTTCATGGTAAATCCACCCATTAAGACCAGACCATAAATACTGCTGATGTTCAGACTTAACCGTAAGTACCACTAATATTCAGGGGAGAGTGAGAGACGAAAGAGAGCGGTGTACAAATCAGGTACAGGTGTGTTTAATAACACACATCAAAGTGGATGGGGGACTTTAAAAATGAGTCCGGGGTCCTGTCCTCTCGTAAAGGTGTCAGGTGAAATGTTCAACACTCTGGATGATCAAGGGGAGAACGCTATGCAGGATTTTGACACAAACACACACACACACACGCACACACACAAAGATACACATACATATACCGATGTTCACATGCTTCTCACTCCCTACCCGACAGTACACAAGTACACACACACTCTCTCAGACTTAGAGACGCTAATGCTTGTCCACACGATAGCCTAAACAAGGCCATTAGGAGCTCTGACTTCCACTCCTAATTGACAGTAATGTTTAATGCCTGTGGTGAGTAAACACTTCAGAGTAGTGGACTGCACCCTTGGGCTGTAAATCAGGCAAAAACTGGAAGCTTGTGTTGGAGGTGGACGTGAACACTTGTGTAAAGGTGAATGTACAAGGTGAGGTGTAAAAGACATTCAATGCAATTTATGAAACCGCTGGCATGATTAATGCTGTCTTTATGTGTGTGTGTGTGTGTGTGTGTATGCCTTCAGTGTTTTATTCAAATGTACACAGACACACATAATACAACAAAGGTGCATGTGTTTGAATGTGTACTTACGAACTTATTCATCTACAACATGCGAATACAATGTGAACACACACACACACACACACACACACACACACACACATACCCACACACACGCATGCAAAGATATTTGTAAAAGCAGCATACACTAACCCTTGCAACATTCATTTTATCATGTTTGTGTTGAAATGTATGTAAAAGTTTCATCCCATCGGCTACATATTGTTGCTGCATGTGTGTATTGTTGCACATGTGGCTTTGTTTGTGTGTGTGTGTGTGTGTGTGTGTGTGTGTGCGTTTCCATGGAAGGTGTTTATCCGTAGTTTCCTCAATTTGTATATCCACAGTAATTGACTGCTTCTTCACACACTGTGATATGTGTCTAAGTGCAGTTAACACTCAGTTGAACCTCCATCCTGAATTGCGAACTGTCAGCTTTTTAAGATCAGTGAGTCCAACAAGTGGATGAGGGAGACAAGAGAAAATGTGGTTTTCTCCCCCTATCTGTCTAGAGTGTTTTATAAATGAGCGCAACATGTCTGCGCAGAACCTTTTTTCCCATCACGCACTCCGCGAGACGTATCAGGGAAGTGATTCATGTTAAATAGTATCTGTCAGACTTGTCAGTTAATTAAATGAAGCTTTGCGTTAAGCATGCACTTTAGTGTCATGACTTTTCACTCGATTCTACAGCTTTCAACCTAAGCTACTTTCACTGAGTAATGGGGTAGCATGCAAATCAAACAGCATTAAATGTAAATGTATTGAAGAAAGACTGTGACCTGAAGTGCTCATTTAATGAAAATAACCCAGAATACATGCCTTGAGGCACATTTCAAGGCAATTTTTATTAGCTGCCAAAATGTTCATTTTTTTGGAATCCTCTTTAAACATGTTGCATCAAATTATATTTAGATTTGATAAATCAAAAGGCAGTTGAAGAGGCCGCTTGAATCATGTGGGAAACATCCAGTTGCTTTGACTGAAAGATATGACCATAGTAACAGACAAGCAGCACATCCTTACACTTTCAGATGAGTGATGTTTTCAGAGCAACCCATTCGCAAGAGACGAACTTCACCCTTACTTAACTTAACCCTAACCCTTTCCTGCAAAAGCCTAGATCAGGTCAATGCCAACCATTTTTCTTTATACCTAGAGCCACCATCACTTATCTATAGCCTATGGTATTGTTAAGGCAAGAGAAAGACTGTAGTTGTGGCAAATAAAATATGGTGAACATATGGTTAGACACTCTGCCTTTTGTGTACATAAATTGAAAAAAAAAAAACAAAAAAAAAACACTGTCATGAAGTTGGATAACCTCCACCCCCTTTCCACCTGTCTGTGTAAATGCCACACCACTTCCTGAGTTGGCATTGAATATTAGCAATGGACATGCAGTAATTCATAAGGTGTAGAAAGCAAATGAATTCCAATGGGTACTGGACAATTTCATAAAATCATGGTTGACTGGAGGTAAAGATGAATCATGTTGCATTCTGCACAGGCATTCTGACCATCGAGCGATCCCTCACTGGCTTCACACAATGAAACACTAGCGGTTGTGTAGCAGTGGTGGTTGGGGGTGGGGAGGTGAGTGTTTTACCTCTGTGCAACCCAGATGTCATCCAAGGTGATGTTTGAGGAATAAGGCAAGGCAAGTTTATTTGTATAGCGCCTTTCAACAACAAGGCAGCTCAACTTACTTTCAGGAATAGTAATGTCATAACTGTCTGGTATTGTGAATTCAAACCTGAGCTTCTGACAAAGCTGATCTCATTACTTTGACTGTTGAAACCAAGAATAGCTTTGTATCAGAACAATGCAGCCTCCATATTTATTTGAATGCAGGCCCCGGTTTGAAAAAAGTTGGATCCGGCTCAACTTTCCGCACAGCGCAGTGTCATCTGGCGACAATCAAACTGCAATTATTGCAAACCAAAAGGTTTTGAGGTCACGACACAATGCAGTGATGGTATCAGATAGATAGATGGCGCACAAGTGAATAGAAAATAAGTAACACATTTGGGTGCCTCAGATGCACAGTAGGCGTAAAGATATAGCTAGTATAATGACATCATGAGGTCAGTCAATTTTAGCACATGTGTGGCATATCTCAGCCTCCCTTGCTTAGGCCCTATACTACTGCTCCTTGATACAACTTGGACTATAGTTTTAAAAACGGGCCTTTAGTAAAACAGACTTTGGCAGTCAGTACATGAGGATTCAATTCATGAAAAAAGTAACAACGTTTATAAGTCATTATAGAAGTTACTGTGAAAATTTGCCATCTAATGCGAATTACTGTATTACCTGGTGTAGTAAGTTTGTAGCACTTCTATGTATATTGCCATTGTTTTAGGTTACTAGGTTTGGAAGATAAAACCCAAAGTTCCCAAAGTCTCCATCACAATCTAAATGAAACATAATCTTCAAGCCCTGGTCACTAATGCCTCCCCATCTCTACCACCCACCAGCAAACGTCTCCCCCCTCTCCCTCCTTTCCGTCTTCGAAAGCTCCAACTGTACTCCTCCTTTGCTCTAAATAGGGTTATTCCCCAAGAGGTGGGGGGGGGGGGGGGGGCTGCACTTTGAGCCAAGCGCACTCTTCTCTCTCTCTCTCTCTGTCTTCCTCCATCTCTCTCTCTGAGGACAATCCTCTTTTGACTCCCAACCCACCCAGGAATATTAGTCGTATTGCATTTAATCACTGAATCCTCGCACCCAAAAGATTTCAATTCATTAAAGGCACTCAGATATTCAGGCCAGCTGCTTCCTGGCGACCGGCTAAAGACAAGGTGGAGACAGACAGGCTCTGTGTGTGTGTGTGTGTGTGAGTGTGTGTGTGTGTGTGTGTGTGTGTGTGTGTGTCTGTGTGTGTTCTCTCTTTCTCTCTCTCCTTCTCTGTGGAGACAGGGCAACCCAATCCTCAGCAATGCCCTGGCTGTGCTCAGCACAATTCAGCGACAGCTATACCTAATCACACTACACAGAGGTGGTTCTGCTTATACTGTGTGATTGTGTGTGTGTGTGTGTGTGTGTGTGTGTGTGTGTTTGAGGTGGAGGAATGTGTGTAGAAGAGTGTACAGTCTGTGTACACATACAACTGTGCATGCACATACTGTATTTGCACACACACACACACACACACACACACACAGAGCTTTGCAAGGCTGTTAAAAGAGAGACTGTTGATCCCTCCACAAGCAAGCGAAGCGGCTTACATCTTTCTGTTACAGAGGATTGGAGGTGCATTCTAATACAATTACGCTGACGAAAAAAAAAGTGCTTGTATAGGAGGAAGGAGGTGCTGTAGCAACATCTGCAGCTTGAAGCTGTCCAAAGACACTTCAGTGGTGACATATAGAGAAAGAGGGAAATGAGTGGAACAAGGCCATTGTTGCAGGCAACATGGCTGTGGTTTAGAGCGAAAATTACATTTGGAGTCCAGGACAAAACAAATTGGAGTTCCTTTCATGTGTTTTGTTGCTCATCTTTGGAAAAAAGGCACCCTCCCTCTGAGCAAGGACGTGTGTGAGGCAAGTGTTTGTTTGTGTGTGCGTGTGTCCTTGTGTGTCTTTTGTGTGCATATACTTCTGAGAAAGAATTTTGTTATTGTGTCTCTGCATGCTTATGTGTGTATATGTGTGTGTGTGTGTGTGTGTGTGTGTGTGTGTGCGGGCTCAACTTTATATGCCTCTGTGTGTGTTTGAGAGAGCTACATTTGCACATGTGGCTTTGTTTGTGTGTGTGTGTGTGTGTGTGTGTGTGTGTCATGGGTGTGTGCGTGTGTGCATTTTATGGAGAATATACTCCACAGACCAGATGGCTGCTGAGTGGCTTAGGAATCAATATTTAAGAGGAAAACATACCGACAATGCATCTGCATGTGTTTGCTGTACCCCTGTGATAAAATATTGACTCTCTGGTTTTTGCAAGAATTATCGGCTGTGGTCAAAAATAGGATTTGTGGCTTACCGGCCTGTAGCTGCTTTGTGGAAGCAGTGATGACGGCTACACATTCGTGTCAAATGTGGATGTAGACAGGCAGTGTGGATGTTTGTCATGAAATACTGCCACCAACAGCAGATGTCAAAATGTGTTGCTGGCAGTTGCTGTTACTTCTGTTTGAATGAGCAGAAGTCAAGAGAGAGAGAGAGAGAGACGAGGGGTGGGGGGTAAGGGGGGGTGGGGTGGATGTCGCACTCAACTGTTCTTAACTTATGTATATTATCGAATGCTTAATCTAGAAGTGCTTTGAATATGTCAGGCTAAGCATAGTGCAGCATCCTTGTGATTTCTGCTGAGTTCTAATGCTAAAGGTCTTTGTGGTGATTGTGGTGTCAGCTAGATACCTTCACGTATGCTTTTTCACAATCTGTCTCTCTTTATTTCTGCAATTTTACAAGTAGAAACGTTTAAATGCAGCAGGTCTAGTAACTGCAAGGAGAGAGAGCATCATTATTTTACCCATATTGCATACAACAGCAGGAGCACCAAGATTTTATAAATCATAAGACTGGAACGACAAGCTGCTCATGACCTTATGACCGTGATGTGGCCTTGCTCCCATGTCAGTGAACTAAGTTACAGTAGGCTTGATAAAAAAAATGACTGACATGCAGCTGTGCAGCAACTGACTATATCCCAAGAGTCGAGTTTTGTAAAACATAATAAAAATATTTGAAAAAACAGATATCATATAGTAGTAGAGGATTACACGTTTTCACTTTAGGAGCCACTCCCAAGAGAATGGGATTGATTTGGCTTTTAGTGCTGTTTGCACAAAACAAAACTCAACAATAGTGGTATACATTTTCCCATCTCAGTCTATCACCAAGCATGGTGTTTCATTTCATTTGATATCCATTCTCCTCCACCAGAGAACATCTCAAGGATCCCAAATGTGACATTCCTCGGAGTATACACTTTGCAGTTGACAGTATACCGCAACTGGAACCTGATCTCCTCTTCTTTACGAAAGACTGAAACCAAACCATCTTTATTTTGAGTCAACAATACAGCATGTGAATGAATGGCACAGCTGATGGGGCTGCTATGACATATCGTAGATTTCACACTACACACAGATTGAGTTCTCCCTCTCATGAGAAAGTATGCAGCGAGGGCATTTGGCCTATGAGGGGTATGACTTATATGATCCACTGAATCACATTTAAGAGGAGACCAAAAATCAGTGAGAGAGACCACAGAGAAGATAGAATATCAAGGAAACACACACACACACACACACACACACACACAATGTTATTCAAGTATAGGTGACAGGGATGAGGGAGGTGTTACGTAGATCACAACGCACACTTAACAGAGGTGTCAACCACCGAGAAGTATTTCTATTTTTAAAATCAGTTTCCATAACGCTGATAGAGTTTTCGTCAATGTGATATTCCTACTCATGCACAAGGTTAGGGTTGCCAACCATACAATACTCCAAGTCAAGGTATGGACTTAAAGATGCACAGCTCACCACACCACAAGAAAAGTTCAACAGTTTATTGTAAAAAAAAGCAGGCAGACGTATCCAAAGAACTTCAGGCAAAACTCAGAGTCGAGAAGAACTGGTGGAACTGGTTGAGTAATTAACTCAGGTGAAGCAGTGCAGGTAATCACAGAGACAGACAGGCAGGATCTAGGGGCGGAAGCTGAATGTGACACATAACTGTGGAAAGTTTCTGGTTAAACCACTCTCACCCCAAAAAATAAAAAAAAACTGAGGATGAAATGTTAAGTAGTGTTTTATGCTTTCCCCCTTCATTAATAGTTTTGGATTTCTTCCTTTTTTTATAAAAATTCTGAAAACAATGCCTCATACTGACTTTCAGTCTTACATTTACACTTTTATGCACACACACACATACATAGCGCACAAAGATTCATTTTACCTCATGGGTCTTTGGAGAAGAGATGTGTGGGAAAGCTTTAATTAAAAGCGTGTCAGTGCAACCTCAAGTGAAACGCCCTCACCTGACTTCAGTCTCTTTAGCCCATCTTTGTTGTCTGGCTGCCAGGTTGATAGTGCCACACTCTTTAAGTGTTTACTGTGTCAAATGGAAACAACTCAAACTCAGGGCTCGCGGACTGCTCCACTAGGCTACAATTGTTTTTCCCTGAGTAAATGAGGTGTCAGCGGGAATGTTAACTGAAATTGACCCAAGTTGTGATAATTAATATGTGGGATATTGGTGAGTTTACTTGTGTGTGTTTTTGTTTAAGAGAGAAAGATGAAGGAGATAGAAATAAAATGGTGGAGGTAGAGAGAGGATTTCAGGAGGAGGGAAATGAGTGTCCTTTCACAACACACACCTGCTTGTCTCAGGCCGGGTTTCTTTTATTGAGCAGCGGTAAATAAGGTGCCTGATAGAAACAAATGCCTGTCTTCACTGTGTGTCTCACTAAAGGCTAAAAGCTATAGGCTTATAGAAAAATAAAGATATTCACTTCAAAGAATTGAAAAGATTTTCAGTCGGGGAATATGGATCACATGACAAACAGTTAGCTGCACCGCTACAGCTGACAAGTTATTTTCAAGAATCCATAACATCCAGTAACACACTGTCTTGTACACTATTAAAACTGGGGAAAATACAGATAAAAGAAACCTGACAGCTGTGTAGAGGAATTTGTATCTCCATAAAAGGGGAACTGTATAGGAATTAAGACACAGTCAGACTGGGAAACAATGCCAAAGAGTACATGAGTTTCTTGACAAGAAATCTCCCTCCATCATTTTGCCTCGTCAGTTTTAACTAGCCCAGTACTGTGAGAGCACGTTATGATTACCACACTAAATGTAAAGTGCACCTTAAAGAGTGTGAAGACACAAAGTGTGCGGGAATCTGATTAAATTCACTGTACTCACTGAACACAGTGATGATATTACTCATATCACGTTTGTCACTGTCTTATCATTTTGAGTATTGTCACTATTAGTCATAATATTGTTCTTATCTACCCCTTTTAATTATTAAATAGGAAATGTATAATTATTGTATAGCAATTGTATAACAACCCAACTTTAGTATTTGGCTTTTATTTTATTATTTAAGATGTAAAACTTTTATGCTTTGGCTAAGAGTTGGGAAGGTTGACTTGTACACAGGTCAGCCGCTGTTTCCTATATTTCAGCATCTTTTGACGGTCCTGCATCAACTGTCAAACATCAGGAGAATAATGTGTGGTAAGTAAAGGCCTATAAATTATTGGTAACCCATCTGGTTTCAGTGCAAACATTTGACGTTCCACCTCCAGCCAGTGGCTTTACATGCGTGTCGTCTCTCTCCTCTTCCCATTTTGCCCGTCAATCTCATTCGTTTAGCACGTAACAAAGAGGATCCGACATAAAAATAACATTTAAATTACACGCTGACTTGCTCTAAGCATATATTTGAAGAGCCGTGTGCCAACAAGAAGGAGCGCAGACCTGTGAACGTTAATGAGAGTGGAGTGGTGGTCTCTCAGGAGCCAGTCTTTTGGCCCCTCTGCCTCCCCATACAGTCCGAGGCGACTGGGCATGGCTTACAAGATCTGATTAGGTGTAAATTAAAACTTCATTAACCGTCAGTGCCGATTAACAGAATGGTGGAAGAACGCCTTTGTTTAAGTTCATCATGTGGTGCCATGTCGTCTCTTTGATAGTGTTTGCATGTATAATATATAATTGATATTCCTGTATGTCGTCAGCATTCAGCTTTGATCATCAAACCACACTGCGCTGTGGTGTTTTTCATTTTGAATATTTATGGCATACTCACAGAGATGGGGTGAAGCAGGTCAAAGTTCAAAACTAATGTCTGTGTTTAACATATAGAAAAACACTAGCCCAGATGTTGGAAATAATTTGAAAACAATGCATAAATACAAACTTGGAAAGGAACAGAGCTCTACAGAAAAGACAATTTAAACATCATTTAAACATTAAGGTTCTTTCTATTGAAGAAAATTGTATTAATGCGTCTTTTATCACATTAATAAGACTACTTTTATTCTAAACCCCTACCTGACAAGGAATTCCAAATTTAATCATTTAAAATGTAAATTTGTATTTTCCTTACGCGTGGGTTTCTTTAACAATACGATGCATGGCATGTCATTTAATGTTCTCACCAAACCTGTTCGATTTACACCTACAGTGTGCAAATGATGCATAACATTTCTGTCTAATCGTTACATACATATTCTATTGTGCAATGTGGACAGAAGAGATGAAGTCGCTTATTGTTGATAGGACGGGGATGCCACTAAAAGGAATTATCTTCCAGGTATCTTGAAAGTTCAATAGAAGTGATGAGGTGTAGTGATGATAATGCTTTTGTAATGTAATGAAGAGGACATTAAAGGGAGAACAACAATGTTGCAAATTCCTTAGATAGAAATTAGACATTTTTTGACAAGACAAATGTGTGTGTTTATCTTACTGAATATAGGACAATATGATAAATCCTAACCTTGGAAATGTGTAGCTTTATGTGTCATCACACTGGCTGTCCCAGACCTCGACCCAAAAAAGATGGAAAAGTGATTTCAGCAAAGGCCTATTTCACAGATCATTTCAGGAGGTTTCATTCTTATTTTTCCTGATTACTAAAAGCCCATGATGTCAAGCTTTGTTACAGGCCCTGGGAATAGCGTGGATGATACCATCCAGCCTGAGAAAGTATCCACCCTGTGTCCCAGGTGCCATCCAACCCCCTTTCACCCTTCTCTGTTTTTTTCTTCTTCTTTTTCTGCTGCTGCTTCTCTACTGTTAATTACCACGTGAGCTTTGCAATGCAGATAGAGCAGGATGCTGTTTAAATCCTCTCTGCTTTTACTCGACACACATGAGTACACACACACACACACACACACACACACACACACACACACACACACACACACGCACAGCCAAGGGAATTAGGTTTTTATAAGAATCTGCAGGCTGGGGCAGATAACATAGAGTCTACCCAGAAGTGTGTCTGCAGGCATGCATTAAGTGGTGTGTGTGTGTGTGTGTGTGTGTGTGTGTGTGTGTGTGAGAGAGAGAGAGAGAGAGAGTGTGTATGTGTGAGACAGTACCAACCCATTGTCCTCCTTCATCTGTTTCTCCTTCTCTTCCCCTTCACAAACCACATCTTTGATGTGACACACACTCAAACACTCAGCACTGCAGCACATTGACACACTTGGTTGCATATGACACACACAGTATCAGTTTATCATCACCTGAGTTGGCATTACCTTAACTCACCTCATGACACCTGCTGGCCTCCACCCACCGCAAACAAATTCAAAGCTTACTGTGCCATGGATCACTCAGTAGCTACGAACAAAAAATATATATATCCACATATGTGAAGTGTCTGCCAACAGGGTTTGGAAATCTTGCTGGTAAGGTTTGAAACACACAATGAAAGAACAGGATATACTCTCTCTCTCTCTCTCTCATGCACACAGGATGGCAGAGCCAGCCCTGACCAATTCCATGCCCTAGGCATGATTTTAGCTGGTGCCCATCGCATCGCAGCCAATTCCACCACCAATCACTGTGTACATACACTCACACAGAAACTGCAGCTTTATGTCTCTGAGATTTTCTTCATTTCAGAAACAAGCAGCCCACAAAATAAAATATAAAGAAGAAGAAGGAAAAGAAGAAGAAGAAGTGAATAATCAAAATAAGAGTATTGCGCAAAAAGCTATATTATAGAAACCTCATTGCAATATGCATAATGTTGCATTGTTACAGTATTATTTGCCTTGTCTTTCTTGTAGCAAAGTCATCTATGTTGTCATTATAGTTGTGAGAGAGCACATGATTTATTCTAATGATGTAAAGTCCACAGAGATATTCTTGCACCATAGTAGATCCTGGGTAGGTTTTGATGATTTTGAACATAGAGATGCAGCAGCCACTGTAACAGGAAGAGTGGCAGAGATTCTCAGAGCTTCTTCTCCTGCAGGATGGTCAAGAGTTTCCTTTTTTTCATGTTTTTTGATGACAAATGTGGAAAATGTTGCATTTCCACTTTAAGTTCCCTGCCATTGATATCTGACTGTCCATCATGGGTTAGAACAGTACTCTCAGGTTTGACAGTACTCAAGCAACGCAACTGTTTTTTGACATGTTGGGGAAGTTGAGGAGCACTTGAAATTTGTCATTCACCATTTCTCCCAGGTTCTGAAATCTCTCAGCAAGTACCACATCAGAAAAAGTAGTTTCCATTTTTCCATCACTAATGAAGCTCAGTGGAAGTTCAGTGAGAAAGACTGTCTGCTTGCCTGCTATAAGTCACATGCTCCACCACATTCCGCTCTCCACCAGCTCATTCTCGTTTTCATCCAATCACAACATGACACATTGGCCTTCATCCAATCACATATGAGCTGTCAAACTTTAAAAGTGTTTTCTCTCGCTGCTGCCATTCAGCTGTCATTTCAATGCTGTGAAGATTTGGCGACCCATCTCCATCCCTCCACCACCGCACCAGAGAAAGTTTCCTGTTATTGGAAACACCTTATTCCTATGGACCGCTTCCTATGGTGATCACCTTCCTACTGGGGTCTGCAGTAGTTTCCCTCACCTTCAGAAGAGCTTCTCTGACCCCTGGGACCTTATGCATGTTGATACCTGATGCTACATTGCTGGGTTGTGCTGAGGTGGAGGGGACAGGTGCACTTGATGCTGCTACGTGGACCAGTAATAGCACCTGAGCCACATTCTAAACGCAAACAGTACACCTAGCATTTATGCACTAAACATGTATTCAATCAGAACCTATCTCATATGATGTGTGTTGTATGCTACAAATAAGAATAATCAATAATGAAAATGTAAAGTCTTACAACCATTAATTCAGGGAAATGAAAACCATTTTAATAAACTTTTAGATGCAGGGCCAATGTTGGCTAACTAAACTTAGATGAAAATAAAATGTATACCTGGTTTCCTGAGACAGACAGTGGATGATTTGTGTAGCACACTTTAAAGAAAAGGTGTAAATTATGTTGTAGGTTATTCCAACTCCAGAAAAGTCTGTGACCTCCCGTAATTTTTTTATGGTGGGAGTAACAGATGCTAACTCTAGCTATTTATCAAATTAGCAAACATGACTATTGCCCAAAGTAAGCTAGTGACACTCTGCTCCAATTGTACGAAAGGGACGTAGGCCGTTATTGATTACTCTGGGCGCGTGACGGTGATCAGAGGCAGATACGCACGGCGCATCGGGAGCGAGCACACGCGAGCCTGAAGACGGCAGAACGTGCAGAGTGGAGAGAGAGAATGGAGGCTGCCAGTCAGAGACTAATTGGTTTCACCGTAATTGTGTGCGTGTGTCCATGAGACCTGTAAGTCGTATTATTTATGTTGCTTGTTCATTATCCTTTGTTTTCATAAGTTGATAATTATAGCCACCTAGCTTGGAGCTGCTTGCTAACTTAAAAGCATATGGTTGTTAATTGGTCAGCTAGAAGTGGATGTGTAGCTACGTATTTGTTCTGTTTTTAAGTTAGTGAGTGTGCTGTTTATGCTAACTAGTTACACTGCATATAATATACAGAAAGGTGTGTGTTTATTACAAATATTAAAGGTGCACATGTCAATATATGTTTGTGTATGTAATGTGGGCCAGATAATATTGTAGCGATCAGAGGGGGGAGTGTTCACTCTGATTGGAACAGTTTGAGCTGGTTAGCGCAAAGGCTCATGGGACTGTTAATGTTTGCAATGAAAGCCATGTTTTAGTGATGTTGTGTGCATGTTTAATTGTGTTATGTGAGTTTCCAGGTTATATGGCTTTGCATAGTGTTAAGTTTGATGTTAACTTTAATTATCAGTGTAGCCACCACGACTGAGTTTCCTGGTGTGTTTAATTACCTCTGGCCAGTATTCATGTATAGAGTGGTTGACTCTGATGTTAATAAATAGCACCTCCTGTAGTCGTGCGGTGTAAGGGACACAGGAGTTGTACAAAGCAGAAATCTGTCTCAGTTTACCTTCTTCCACGTGAGCTCGCCACATTGGTGTCAGAAGTGGGATTATAAAAAGAAGAATGGAGAGACAGATTGAAGAATTAGAGCAAGTCATTGAGCAGAACTTGAAGCTTTTGGAAAGCCTGGAACGACGACAGACAAGACCTGCTGAAGATGAACATTTTCCAGCTCGTCCTGATGGTTCCAGTGCACCTCGGCTTGACTACCTCTTGGGGTCCAGCTGGTTCAGCTCACTTGACTTGCGCAGTGGCTACTGGCAGGTGGAGCTGGCCCCCCGACGCAAGACCAAAGACTGCCTTCACCATTGGACAGGGGCTATGGCAGTTCCGCGTCATGCCTTTCGGGCTTTGCAACGCACCGGCTACTTTTGAGCGGCTGATGGAGCGGGTGCTGGCAGATGTACCCCGGAGTCACTGTGTCGTGTACCTTGATGACCTGCTAGTACACGCCAATGACTTTGACAGGGCCTTGTCTAACCTGTGTGAGGTCTTCACTACCATCCGACAGGCAGGGCTGCGGCTGAACCCGGCAAAGTGTCGTCTGCTGACAAGGGAGACAGAGTTCCTGGGCCACATCGTTAGTGCTCATGGTGTAGCCACCAACCCAGCTAAGGTGGCTGCCGTCCGAGACTGGCCAACCCTAGCTAACATCAGTGAACTGCGAAGCTTCCTGGGCCTGGCGTCATATTACCGCCGCTTCATCAGAAGTTTTGCAACCATCGCCAGCCCACTCCACCGCCTGACCGACAAGGGCCGACCATTCGCCTGGGACGATGCCTGTGCTGCAGCCTTCACCCGACTCAAGGAGACCCTCACTGAAGCCCCGATCTTGGCCTACCCTGATCCCCAACAGCCCTTCATCGTGGACACTGATGCCAGCAATGTGGGGATCGGGGCTGTCCTCTCACAGCTGGGAGGGGATGGGGAGCGTGCAGTGGCCTACTTCAGTCGTGCCCTGAGTCGGGCAGAGAAGAACTACTGCGTCACCCGACGCGAGCTGCTGGCGGTGGTCGTGGCACTGCGGCACTTCCGCCCGTACCTGCATGGCAGCCACTTCCTCATCCGCACAGACCACGCTTCACTTACCTGGCTTCTGAACTTCAAGCATCCTGAAGGCCAGGTGGCCCGCTGGTTGGAGGCCCTCCAAGGGTACGACTTCGAGATCCAGCATCGAGCGGGGCGACATCACGGCAACGCCGATGCACTCTCCAGGCGCCCCTGTGCAGCGTTGGAGTGTCGTTACTGTCAGCGGCAAGAGGAACGGGGCCAGTCGACAGTAGTGGTGGCGACTGTTGACCTCACCACCAATGGGGAGGGGTGGCCCCCAATGAGTACTCAGCAGCTGAGGCAGCAGCAGGAGGCAGACACCACCCTGGCGCTACTGCGGGGCTGGTTGGAGGTGGGGCAGCGCCCTGCATGGACAGAGGTGTCAGCACTGGGGCTTGAAATGAAGGCCTACTACTCCCAATGGGGCAACTTCGAGCTTCACGATGGGTTGGTCTACCGGAGATGGCAGGCCTCCGGACGGGGAAACGACCTCCTACAGCTACTGGTGCCCCGGACGCTCCGGCCACAGGTCCTCCAGATCGTCCACGGCTCGGTGGGGGCAGGGCACTACGGGAACGCCAAAACCCTCAAGCGCCTCAGGGGGAGGTTCTACTGGCCTGGCTGTCGACGAGATGTAGAGCTGCACGTGCACTGCTGTGACTCCTGCACCGCCCAGAAAGGACCAACTCGTCACTCCCATGCCCCACTGCAGCAGTACTTGGTAGGGGCCCCAATGGAGCGAGTTGGAGTGGACATCCTTGGGCCCTTCCCAGTCACCGACTCCGGAAACCGATATGTCCTTGTGGCCATGGACTACTTCACGAAGTGGCCCGAGGCATATGCGGTGCCAGATCAGAGCGCCACCACAACAGCAGAGAGGTTGGTGGAGGAGATGTTTGCCCGTTTCGGAGTCCCCGCCGAGCTCCACAGTGACCAGGGGCGGAACTTCGAGTCCCAAGTCTTTGGTGAGGTCTGTCGACGGCTGGGGGTGAACAAGACAAGGACAACGCCGCTCCATCCTCAAAGCAATGGGCTAGTGGAGCGTTTCAACCGCACCCTGGCCACTCAGCTCGCCATCCTCACCAGCCAACACCAGCGCGACTGGGACCGCCACCTACCTGTGGTCCTACCGAACTGCTGTCCAGGAGTCTAGCCAGTGCACGCCTGCTGCCCTCATGTTCGGGCGGGAGCTCCGGACGCCAGTCGACTTGGTGTTTGGCGCTCCGCCTGAACCCTAGATTGCCGTGGGAAAAGAGATGGACTATTTTCGTAGGCTGAGGGATCGTCTCCAGGTGGTCCACGACTACACCCGCCAGGCCCAGGCTAACTCTGGGATACGGCAGAAGAGGGCCTATGATACGCGATGCCAGGGGCAGGACTTCATACCAGGGGACAAGGTATGGATCTATTGTCCTGTCCGCAAGAAGGGGGTTTCCCCCAAGCTCCGCAGCCATTGGCAAGGGCCCGGCGAGGTCTTGGATCGATTGTCTGAGGTGGTGTACCGGGTGCGCATGCCTGGTCAGGGGCGCAAGGTGGTGCTGCACCGGGACAGGCTCTCACCCTATCAACCCCTTGCCCCACCTTCAGTCGGAGAGGGGGACGGTGGCAGCCCCCCACAGGCTGATCAGGGTGCCTCCCCTCAAGTGGCACCCCCCGCAAGCCCCAAACGGCCTGCCCGCCAGCGGCGGCAGCCTGGACATTTGAAAGACTTTGTGTTGAGTGATGGGGTTGCCGAGGACGGCTGACCTCTCAGGTGGGGGCTATGTAGCGATCAGAGGGGGGAGTGTTCACTCTGATTGGAACAGTTTGAGCTGGTTAGCGCAAAGGCTCATGGGACTGTTAATGTTTGCAATGAAAGCCATGTTTTAGTGATGTTGTGTGCATGTTTAATTGTGTTATGTGAGTTTCCAGGTTATATGGCTTTGCATAGTGTTAAGTTTGATGTTAACTTTAATTATCAGTGTAGCCACCACGACTGAGTTTCCTGGTGTGTTTAATTACCTCTGGCCAGTATTCATGTATAGAGTGGTTGACTCTGATGTTAATAAATAGCACCTCCTGTAGTCATGCGGTGTAAGGGACACAGGAGTTGTACAAAGCAGAAATCTGTCTCAGTTTACCTTCTTCCACGTGAGCTTGCCACAATATGTTTTTCTTTGCTTCTAAATGTAACAGTGGTACAGGAGTGACTTTCCACTGTTATTCTAAAATGATAGTGCTCGAGGTGACTAATTCATGACTGTACAGATGTTCCCCTCAATGACTAACACCCAAAAAAAGACACAAAAGAGAACCAAAATAGAAAAAAAAAAAGGTGTTTCTAGTTCATTTTTCTACCAACCGCCTCAGGCCCTTTCAATTAATGGAGGGATTAAGGAAGTGCAAGCTGTATGAGCACACACATACATGAACACATCAAAACCTCTGCTTAGGGGTTCTGCTCAATGACAGATAGGTTACAGCCCAGTAAAAGTTAATGATGAAGACAAATTGGAGCAGCACCTGGCTGGCAATTTATCAAAGCCCTTCAGCTGAGGTGGTGCTTTTTGCCTGCAAGGGGCCTCCAACGTATTTCATTGAGAAGTATTTTCAAACCACTACAGACGCCTGGCGAGAGAAGAAAGAGGCCGACACACATGCACAGAAAGTGAAAGAAAGAAAGAGAGACTGCACTGTAAAAACACACGGGGACATGTAGTTTTGTTTTTAAAGTAAGTACAACGAATGATTGAGGTGAAAACTTAATTTCCACAATGATTTCATCTTTAAAACCTTATTCAGTCACAGACGGAAAACAGCAGATGAGAGAAAAAACAGAGAGAAGCAAGCAGAGACATGAAAGAGTACTGACTTCATTTTTCCCTGTAAAGTTATTAATAAGATTCTTGACCACAATTCATTTTGACAAATCACTAGGCAGGGCATCAGGGTAGTTTGACTGTGTCGAACATTGCCTCACACCCACAGATTGATAACCTCCCCACCTGCACCTGCTCTACCACCAACACTCCTCCTGCAGGATATTTGATGGAAAGATAAGCTCAGATGGCAGAGATATTTTTTTTTTCTTTTTTTTTTCTACAGTAAATTTTTCTCTAGCAGGAGAAAATTCTCAAGGCGATAACAGAAACATGAAAAGGATGTGGGAGGAGGAGTTCCCACACTTCCATCTCAAACCGACTGTCAATCAGAGATCTTTGTGAGGGGAAGATGAGTGGGGCGAGCTCGAGTGTGGCCCTTTGAAATTAGAAATGGCCAATTAGTGAACTTTCAGGTGTCGTTTTCTTTTAACGTTCTCCTTAAATGATTTTGCGACGCCATGTGATCTTCAGCAGATCCGTCTCTGGAGCACTTGAGTGATGTTCAGGATTTTGATGAGGGTCAGGCTGCACCTCTCTGAAATCAAAAATTCACTCATGATGGTGGAGAGAAATGAGTCTGTAGTTTATATGCACTATTTTAAAACTTACTCTGATGCACTTGAGATGATCAGAAAAGTCACATCATACGCTGAAGTTACTGTGATTGCCATTCAAATGCATTTTGAAGGCCTCACCCTTAACCACGGCCTTAATAAAGCACATTAACAAAAAAAAGAAGTTGCTGAACTATAAAAATATGGCTTAACTTCACCTGTTCCATAGTCTTGATGATAGGATCAAAGGGTTATTTAATGAAAGGCTCATTATTACTATATATTTACTTTTAATAAAACTTTTCATTGGATGCCAAAAAACAAGTGAGTGTCTTATTCGAATTTAAGCCAAAGAGAACAATAATGGACATAGAGAAATGAATGAACACATAAACAAATAAATCAGGGAACACAACACAAAACCAGACACACCAGTTTTGTTTTTCATGTGATGGCAACACTGTTTCTCTTCCTGTGTGTGGCAAACTGCGTCCTTTTCACTGGGAACTGTAGTTTAAGTCTACCTGTATTTGCAGGTCCGTATGAGGAACCTAGAGGAGCAACTGTCCCTTCACGACCCTCCCAGGCAGAGGAGGTAGGGTGTGAGATCTGTGATTGATGAGTGAGAGGACCAATATGCTTCCTTTACCCATCAAAATACACCTGGGTCAACTGTCATACCTGCTAAAAGGTATTTCACACTTACTTTTACCTGCACTACAAAACACACAGACGAATGCGTTCGCATGTTGACACAGATCCGAGCTGCAGGAGCAGTTTAAATAACACCACCAATGACAAACTCAGATAAATCTACTCTGATTTTTTACCCCAGGCTGGCTGTGACTGTGTCATGAAGACAGTCTCAGACCATGCAGCCAACCACCTGTACTTCAGCAGTAATCAGTTGTGCATCTGTCTAGCAAAAATCATAGATCCAATAAAAAATGAGCAAACAACAGTCTTCACAGTCAATAAGTAAAGTGTGCTGGCATCAAAATTTCAATCACATTTGAAAAGGCTTTAGACTAATTTGTTTCATTGTACAGCAGATCTGTGTAGCTGTTTGGGGACTGCTCTTGAACCATAGACGGTAAATAAAGATGAACATAGCCTCCGCGACAACACCCCAAGGTTTCTGAAGAGCGGTTTTGAAACTCCGACTGGGCTGTTCCGGCATCGCCATCTTGCCCGTACCTGACTCCTCTGAACTCCCGGCTAATCCAAAAGTGGGCAAGGAGGACATGAGTGTGTGGAGCAGAGACTTCGGTGGCATGCCTGATTGCGGCAATCATACGTTCACCCACCTGTCACTCAAAGACGCATGCCCTCAATTATGCGGAACTTTAAACCTTAATAAAAATTTAAGCTAGTGAGAGTTATTTAAAAATTCACCTCCCGTACAGGAGGAAATTATCTATGGAGACAGAAACCGTTTTTTGTACCAGGCTGTAGACGTGTATTCCTGCTGTAAAGTTGGCCATTTTAACATGGGCCACTTTGCTTTTGGAGCCAACCTCAAGCGGCCAGTTGAAGAAGTGCAGTTTTTGATTCTTCTGTGTCGGCTTCATTTTTCAGCCTCAGAGGTTGCCGCTTGTCTTGAATGGATATTTTTGCCTGCAAGTATTTCCAGGAAATATGGATCCATCCTCTTGTTAGCTTTCGCTGCCGGCCTTGGGCGACCCAGTTCCGTTAGCTATAAGTAGGCAGTTGTCCCCTTTTATTTTATTGGCTTTATTATTACATATTTATATTTTTTTGTTGTGGTGTGCATCAGTCTGATAGATGATGTCAGTCATCTGTAAAGCTCTCTGAACTCTATGAATGCTGCTATATGAATAAAGTTTGACTGACACATGGTATTAACATGTGGTTTGCATCTGGATGTATTATCTGGATAATAACACCTGACTCGTAGACCTGTGCTTTTAATGTGCACCTGTCATTAATGAGCAGTCATGTTATGTTGATTCTGCCCGCAGACTTGTCAATGCAGATTATTTTCAGTATAGATGATTTCAATATTTTTCACATAAATTATTACTTTGTTAAAATATAGATTATTAGATTGTAATAGTGATGGCTTTTATCTTTACAAACTGTACATCACTTTAAAAGCCACACACATGCACAAATACACGCTATCCCACACGTACATACCCATCCACATGCAGCACATTACACTATTCAACACTACAGTGGCTGTACACACAGTACATCACCAGAGGCAAGGTTACCTTTGTTGTTTTGGCTCTCCTTGCCAGATGCCTTTTGTAGGTGCCTCTCCCTCAAGCACTTTGCGGATGCTGAAATACACACAAGCGCGCGCGCACACTGACGCACACAGACACATTATCACATGCACACAAACACACAGTTACATACGAACTCACTCAGACACTCCCATGTACCACCTCCACCGTGTGACTCCTCAAACATACATGCGCGCCTATACACACACACACACACACACACACATACACACACAAGCCCACACACAGTCTACCCCCACCACCCCTGGGTGATGAACAACATCTGCTTATCCGTCCCTCCGTCCCTGCCCCTGGCGTGGCTGCTGGCTTCCTCCTGGCTGAACTGCCACAATGTCATCTTGTCTGCCTCTCTGTCACCCATTACTAAAATGTGTAGTGACAATCAGGCTTTTTTTTTTCTTTTTTACACAGGCCCTTTCCCTCACATCAGCCTGGGACCAGTACAGTTCCAGGCTGCACAGAGGCCCAGTTAAATAATGTGGTGTCATCTTCAAGGGCTGCTGGAAGCATTCCCATGCGCCAGACTTTACATGATGGGTACTTTTTTTATCGTAAAAAATATAATTGATTACCTGGTATTGGCTGCTTTGGGTCCCACTAGACAGTGGGACATCTGTCCTTGTTGTCCACCATCTTGACTAAGTCCTTATATAGCAGCGTCTTTCTCCCCCGCTTGCCAGCACTTGTTTACAGGGGCTCTTCTGTGTCCCAAATGTACATACAGTGTTTGTGATGGTTTAACAGCAAGAATATGTCATAAACAGCAAAAGAAATACAGAGAAACAATGAAAAAAAGAAGAGAAAACAAATAAAAAATCTGAGATAGACAACTTTTTTTTTTTTTTACCATGTATTGTATTTAGAAATCAGTTTATTATGTAATGGTGATCAATAACTGAGAAGCTGTTTAAATTGCCATCCATTCACTGTAACAGCAATGTTACAGTTACTCAGTGAGCTAACCACCGAAGTTTAATGTAGACAAACAGAAACCCGGTCTATTCCATTAGATTCCATTCTCTCCGAACCCTGTTATTTTAATTGTTGCATGAATTTTAACCTGTTTCCTGATCTTCACTAAACTAGAAAAAAAAATCACACTTCCACTCACGTTGCTCCACGCACCTGCACACACAAGCTGCTACACTCCTCTGCCTCGGCTTCTCTGTGTCTGCCCCGGCTCTAAATAAACTACTGTAGCTGTAGGGGGCAGGTCACTGAGGATGTTGCTGTAGAAGCACATTCTCTCTCTCTCTCTCTCTCTCTGTCTCTCTCTCTCTCTATCTCACTCTTTCGCTCTCTCTTACTCTCTACCTGTCTTGGCCAGTGGGTCTCTGTTACTTACAGGTCTGCAGGCCTGCAGTCTCCTGACACAGACAGATGACATATTTATTAGCTTGTCAGATCCTCCTCTGCCCTTCCCCTTGTCCACACACGCAAGCGCGCGCACACACACACAAAGAGGGAAACACAATGAAGCTGACACAAAGACATGCACTTGAATCCACATACACATATAAATATACTGAGTGCTATTTTAACATTGTGCCAACTTTACCGTCTACACTCTTGACTCTTGACTCTCTTTCCCTCTCTTCTCTTTCATATGCTCTGTGCTTTCTCGTTCTTTATCTCCCCCTCTCTCTCTTTCTCTCTCTTATAACTAAGCTAAACAAAACAATTGGCTCCGCTGTTGGCTAATTGGGACGGGCTCCCGTGGCGAGGTGCGGGCAAAGCGCTTGATGAGGCATAAAATGATGATTAATTAATTTACTGCTCAGTCGGTCGTCAAACTGAGAGCTTTATGAGACTCCCAGCAGTCAGCCAGTCCAGCCCAGTGCAGCGCAGCACACTCATACACACACACGCACACACACGCACACACACACACACACACACATTCTAAAACACACAAATATATACACATTCATAGCCTTTGGGTACAACAGCCTGTATACACACACACACACATGCACACGCACTCCCTGTGGTCAGTGGTATGCATGGAGTGAGCAGCCCTGCCTTTGCAATGACCTGTGTTGAAAACTTAGTGAAGCATGGAGATGTAAAGAAGGTGTATGTTAGCAGGTGTCTGTTCACGTGTGGCTGAGATTGAGTTGCAAAAAAGTAAAGTTAATATTGTCGGTGGAAATCTTCTTGTAACCTTGCTTTTAATATTAACACATGTCACATTTTTCTATTTCTGTGCAGTATTGCTGCTTTTTACCAGTAGTAGTCCTGAAGCCATGAAAAAAAAAAAAGAAATAAATTGCCGTACAGATGATCTTACATGCTTTTTGATTTTTTATCATTTCATCCTTAAATTTCAATAAATTTCAGAGCCAGTATTTATCACTTAAACCCATAATTCAATTGTAGTGACTAATTGGCCACAGCTGCTTATTGAAATGATGAACTGTAAAATGCTGGCCTGCAGTTTTTCAATTACATGAAGCGCCACTCAAGCAATTCTTCAAATAATATCAGCGGGTCCACAGCGCAGGAACTGTATGCTCTCTGAGGAACATCATTTCAAGAGATGCAGTTGAATGTGTCTGAGTCTGCAAGAACAAAACGTTTTCCCAGATGCAGAAAGAATGTGGGAAAACTGTTGATATGAAATGGAGAGGATTTGGGATTGTGTGTTTAATACACCTTTTCTTGAATGTTGCAAGACTTAACTACCAATGAAAGCTATTAGACATCAGTAGAATTATACTGATGATCTCTTTACTATCTTTAATACCGTTTCCTGTTCAGTCAGGTTATGCCCACAGCCTCTGAGGCCTTGTTGGGGGACAACAGGAACAACAAATTCTTTACAACTTACATCAGTAGGTATACACCACACCCAGCATTTTGCAT
The DNA here is from genome assembly GCF_021018895.1 of Seriola aureovittata. Classification (NCBI taxonomy): domain Eukaryota; kingdom Metazoa; phylum Chordata; class Actinopteri; order Carangiformes; family Carangidae; genus Seriola; species Seriola aureovittata. Next base: position 18,497,613 of record NC_079370.1, on the reverse strand, counting down.
AAAGGTATGCAGTAACTGTTAGTTACCTTTAGTCCTCTCCTGCACAGGACGTTTGAGATCTTCTCTAATAAGAGAGTTAAAGGAGGATCATATCTGCTTTACCAAGAAAGAGGAATAGAGGTAAGAGACTCATCAACTGAAAACACTGGTTTTAAGATATAGAATCATTTCATACCTCAACAATGAGTTTCTAAGAGAAATAGACCCATATTAGATTTTAACTTGAGCTGTCCTTGCGCATAAATAGGCATGCATTGCTCTAAAGCTTCATGCTATGGAGACAGTGAAGGAGAGAAAGAGAGAGAGAGAGAAGAAGAGAAGAAAAAAAAAAACAAAGAAAAGAAAAACAATGACAGACGAAACAGAAGTGATAAGCATCAGGGAGAGAAACACCTGGGCTCTCACACAGACCACTGCATCTTCATTCCATTCTGTTTATTTCAGCTCTGTCAGTGTGATTGATCATCTGATGTACCGGCGCTGCCAATCTCTCTAAAATACTCTTCTTCTTTTTTTTTTATACCTCTTTTCTCACCACCTCCCAACTGATATGCAAATGCAGCGAGGAGAGTCAGAAAGAGGAAAAGGTGCCAAGACAAATATTTTAAGTCGAGGCATTAGGAGCTCATTTAGAGCATCTCAGGGTTGTACAACAATGATCGTCTCATCATCATCAAAAGAATGCTTGTCAGGATTATGCAGCACGAGCGATATGTGGTGCTGCTGTTGTTATTTTTGATTGTATAAGACCTCTAGTTGTCTTTTATGTCCCTGTGGTATTACACATTTGAATAGGGATCATGGAATATTGTCTATATGGAGGAATATGCTTTGTCTTTGGCTTAACAGTAAATCATCACTAAATCAACAATGGCATTGTTCTGTGCTTAGGCTAGGTAATTAAACAAGATGGTTCCCTAAAAATCCCACCCAGACAGAACTGAGCCGAGCCTCATATTTATTTTGTAAGATGCCAAGACAGCAAAGATGTCTTGTGATGTCGATATGCTCATTGTGTGATTGCCAGTCCTCACAATATGGGAAGTCTGAGCTCCATATATTAAAAATTCATATTTGAATACAGTGTTACAGTGAGGCAATGTAATTAATCAACAGCAATATGTCTTTTAACTTCATTTAAGCATGATTTATACAGATTCACTCTTGTTGGTCTGATGTCAGTCTTGCCGTGTAAGTTAAATAATTCCACACAATGATCCCGTATTTACCTATATATGAAAATATAGATCGGTGTGCTGCTCGTCTATTTTTGTTTTGTTTTTCTGTTTGTTTTTCCATTTTGAACGTATTACCTCAGTTTATGGACTAATTGGTCTGTTGAATGTTACCAAACTGGAAACAGTCCACAAATCCTGTGGTGGTGACAGAGAAAAAGTAAATGTAAGATCTACATTTTTTATGGAATTAGAATAACACAATCCAACACACTAAACAAATAAATATAGCAAAGGTTGTATCAAATTCTTATTTTCCGATGTTTCCTAACCTTTAAATCGGACTGCTTACTTGTTTTTTGTTCACTGTGTGTGAGTCTTCAAAGCTGACAAGTTTTACTTTATCGTAAACATACAAGTTTAATCTATAATTGAATCCATTTAATGACCTCTTATACATTATCTTTCAAAAACTGACAAAAATAAATGTCAAAGTGAACCCTTTTCAGAGGAATGTTTTGTGGTCTGGATGGTAAGCCTTTCCTGATGAAAGCGATGAAAGCGCTCTGTCAGGAAACAGACGGACAGAGCTTAAGGCAAGTGTAGTTACCTGGAGATCCTCCCAAACTAAAAACATTCTAATTTTAACCATCCGCATTTGTAGCTCCATTAAAATGAAACACAGCTTTGGGGCAAATGTGAGTACTGACTTTGTGTCAAAGAATATATTGTAGTGCAACAGCATTTCCCTGAGACAGATTCTGAATGACCCTGCAAAGAATTAATTTTTTTAATTAATTTTTAAACTGTATGGGAAGTCTGGAGTAAAGTAAGGTGAGCTCGAACAATAATTAAGTTTTGTGGCAGTAGTACAAACATGTTGTGGGGCTACAGGCACTGAAGGTTTCTGCAGACACATTCTGGCACATTTTGAATCAGGGAGCCAAAATCTTCAGCATTGCCATAAAATGAGACCTTTGACTCCACTTACCAGTATAAGTGCAATTCTAATGCAATTAAATGCATGAATTGAATCCAAACTCTCATGCGTGTAAATTTGACTTTAAAAAAACATCAGAATCACATTTCAGTGAAATAATTTTTTACTCAAACATTTGTTATAATGACCTCCAAGATTAAAAGACTTGGGCAAACACCTCTCTGACACTGTCAACAAAATCTGAATATTGTAATAATTCACAATCTCAGAATTTGCAGGTCTGTTATACTAAATTGCATTAGACTGTATGGTGTAGAAACTAGGAGTTCAGTGTGTGGAGTAGATCTGACAACAAATTTCACTGCCAAAGAAAGTTGAATTCACACACAGAATACAGAGTCAACTTAATATTTGTTTTTCTGTGTGTGTTCTCTTCACACACAATCTCACAAATCTATACTGGTTTAATGCAATCTACAGTATGACTGAGAGAATGAGTGCAGATACCTCAGAACTTAATACCAGTGACATTGAGATGCCAGTGTGAAGCAAAAACACGCAGACTTAACCTGTTGGCCGGTCTCTCTCTTTCTCTCTGTATGTGTGTGACTCCCTCCTTCCTTCACCAAGTCTCATAATTGCTTTAGGACTCTGTGGATCCGCTCCTGAATTCAAAGGTGGGGAGTAATAATTGGATTTGCAGCAAACATGCTGAGCTGTGTTGCTCTCACTGTCCGATCCTGTCCTGAGGGCTACACACTGCGCTTTATAATCGGATCCACGCACCTGGAAAAGGGGATATACGGTTGAACCCCATATTGGACGTATGTATCTGTGAGTTGTGTATGTATGTGTGTGAAACTCTAAAGAGGTCTAAATTTGAAGAACCGCACTAGGTGGGGAATATTTGGATTTTGAAATGTTGAAGGTCAAGTGTGTGTGTGTGCCCCTTGTGTGTGTGTGTGTGTGCCTGCGTGTGAGTGCTTCACATACTTCATCCCTGGGTTTAACCTATATACTATTGGAGAAAAGACAAATCAATGTAACTGTTTTTGTTTTATTGTTTAATTTCTTCCTCTCACGCTTCTGTCTTTCTCTCCCTCTCTCTCTCTCTCTCTCTCTCTCTCTCTCTCACACGCACGTTGCTTCAAATAGTTTATCGGTGGACTGACAGAGCAGAAGATCTGAGGCATACCCCTTTAATGAGGGTTTGTGTGTGTTTGTGTGTGAGAGAGATAGACATAGAGGGAGAGATACAGTGTGTGTGTGTGTGTGTGTGTGTGTGTGTGTGTGTGTTTGCGCACGTCTTTGGGGCCTGACAAGATGTCTGTAGCTGCAGGTGAAGAGTCTTGGCTTAGACCCTGATGCAGTCTCCTTGGCAGGCTTAAGACGGAATCACATCAAAGCTTAAACCCCGGAGACATGGGAGTGTGCATTGTGTGTGTGTGTGTGTGTGTGTGTGTGTGTGTGTGTGTGTTTATTGTGCGTGTGGGTCTGAGTCTATGTGTGTTTGTATGTGTTTGGGGTTCTGTTGCTAAGCAGTTGTCCACACAGTAAAGGAGGAATGGGCTTGTAATTTTCAATGCCTTTTTTTTTTCTTCTTTAAATTTGATCACTGGCAGATGTCATTAACAATTTTCAAAAAGTTCTTGAGGGCATGTTAATAAATGGAAAAGACGACTCATGATGTCTCTCCAATATGACGCTTATCAACAAGCTGGCGGCCTGCAAGCTGTTTCACATTATGATTTGGTGAAAGTAAAACCCTCAACCTTAATGAAAATGGATGTGTCAAGTTCTTCTGCGAAGAGATAAAATATTAGCACTTGTGATGCAATTTCTTCTGTCTCATATGTGTTTTCCGGTTATTTGATTTCAAATGTAATCATGCTCTAAAAATTCTTCTATAACTTTTTCTCTGGGAAATACACTTTCAGATTGTACTAACATGCAGCAAAGGAGCAGAAAAATGAATATTCATTTTTAATGTAAATCCAAAACAACAGCCCTGTAAAGAATATAAACCTTTGGACTTACAATGAATCAAGTGAACACACACACATACGCACGAAAAAAAAGAAATATTCTCAACAAAAGTATGTTTTATAGTATTTTCAGAATTGAATTGCGTTACAATTTATGGGTGTTTCTATTTCTCTGTCAACAAATACAGATATTATTCTGTTTATAAAGCTTTGGCTTGTCATGCGCCTTAGACGAAACTTTTCTCTGGGGTCAGAGACACATAGCAACAACTCTAAATAAGTCATGCTCAAATACAAAAAACACTAGTCTTCATGGTCGTTACATGGCCTGTTATTGGAAATGACAAATGGTCTTTCATGCCTCCCTCCTCTGCTGTTAGTTCATATTTGCTTGTGGGCAATTCAGGTGCAAGTCTATGCCATTAAAGGTCGTTCTTCTGGGGCCGAGAGGGGCTGATGAACAAGGAAAAGCATTGTAATACAGCAGTGACCACCTACAGTAAGAGAGTGTTTAGCTTCAGGCTATGTCCTGAGGACACAGTGCAGCAAACCTCAGTGGACATCTGTCCATGAAAGATTTAAACACAGAAACTCTTCCATCAGAAACTCTTCTCAAGATTTCATGCTGTGGACCACAAACCAGACAGATTGTGTGTGTTTATGGTGGATGTGTGTGCGTGTGTTTGTTGCGTGCATCTCTTAACCCTCTGCTGTGTCAGAAATGTTTCACCTTGCGCTATGAACACGAACACACACACACACACATGAAACTGGACAGGTGAATGAAGAGACTATACTGCAGACCTTGTCAGTTCCGTTCACATTACACCTGACAGTGAGATACATACAGTGCAGTGTCCAGAGACAATCCTTTACCCTCTAACAGAGGCAACGCAAAGGACATGGCTTTATGTGTCTACAGCCAGCCTCTGCTGTCGGATTTTGACAGGTGCCATCCTTGACAGCTGATAGTATTTCTCCCATGTAGAAAATGTTGTCTGACAGTGGTACCGAGCCAAAAACACTGATAATTATTGTAAAAAAAAAAAAACAATATTATGGTAAAAGATTATTAGAGTAACCAACGATATAAGAAAAGAAAAATAATCAAATGTAACAATATCTGAAAATGTAGCATAAAACAACTTTAGATCCTGTGTACAAATTAATTGGAATGCTGACATTATCTTGAAATAATGAATAAATAAACTAGTCAAAAAAAAAAGTTCTAATCCTGTGTTGGATTAGGTTGACTGACGTTGATATGCTCTCCTGCTAGTTGCCCAGATGACCTCTTAGTCGCCGACAGACGGCAGTAAGCAGAGTCGCTGGAATACCAAATTATTTATAAGCTGTACACCAGCCAACCACCCCCACCCTTGTACTCTAATTTGGCTTCATCAAAGTGTGCGTGCGTTTCTCTCCTTGTGACTGAGTGAGTGCGTATTACGCATCTGTGGCTCGAGTGTACACGCGTTCGCTCGCTGCCGTGGGTCTTCGCATGGATGTGTAGCCTACGTGTGTTTAATTCAAGCGGTTTAGCTTGCCATAGAATGGTTGACACAGCAACAATGGTCTGCTGAACTTTTGATCCAGTAAATAGTTAATGAGTGATTTGATTAGGACCAAGAGGCCCCCCCCTCCCTTCCCCTTATTACTGAAGATGAGATCAGTGTCTGGGTCAAAGGAGGAAGAGGATAGCAGGGTGTCTGACGGAGAGCCACAACATCTTAAAGTGGGATCACTCTTATGGTGATTTTGTTGATTGTTGAACCTGCCTCCAACTTTCAAAAAGCATTTACACATGTGCAGTACTGCATGTGCTTATTGTGCTCATTGTATCAAACAACAATATGAAAGCCTGTAATACGTTTTAGTAATTCAGCACATTCACAGAAGTAAAGTATGTTACTGGATGAAATATTAGAGTATTTTTTGAAGCATAATACTTTTTTTCACATTTGTTGCAGCTTCCTTTTTTTTTTTTTTTACCTTCCGGTACTTTTAAATGGAAATATTATTTTTGTCTGCACAGGTACAGTAGGTATCAATTACCCTGTACAACAGTTCCTCTCCACTTCCTATATAGTTGTTATTTGCACACACATACACACACACACACACACACACACACACACACACACACATACACACGCCATCTCTATCCAGCTATAAGCTAGGCTGAGCAGCAGCCACAACAACAAGCACTAATGTCACAGTGTCCTCCTCTCTGCTTCTTTCCCCCCCTCCACTCAATAATTCAGTGTAAGGTGTCAGACAAAGCTGCCCTGGCTCATACAACCCCTGTAAAAGACACCACCGCTTGCTTCACTGATTTACATCTCTACCCCCCTCCCACCCCCCGCCTCCTTGTTGCAATTAAACATTTGTCTAAGTGTTTAGAGGTGAACGCATGCAAACAAAACCGAAGTGGAAACAGGAATAAGGCCCACTTGCTAACAATTGAGGCTGTGTCCACACCATAGAAAAAACACTTTCAGTCTAGTGTTGACCTTTTTTTCTTATATTCCAAGTCAAAATGTTCAATAAAATCCTAGTATTGATAAATGTTAGTTTCTGAAATTATTTTTAAAAAAAAATGCAAGGGTGGAGACCATGTTGGAAACTAGCCACGGATTGTTAGACAGTCTAACATTGTGGCTTTAAAGCAAAGATTAATTTTGCTTGCTTGCAATGTAGCTCTGTAGCCTTAATGGTTAACAGCCCCTTATCAATGTATAGGCTACACTGTGCAGACCCACAAACTTTTTTATTTACTCCTTTAACCAGATTATGACAAGGATAGGTACCACTGTCTTACAGCTTATGTTTCTGCCACTATTTTGCTGTTGTTTTGTTCCATTTTTTTGTTTCTGTGACTAATGGTGTGAGATTTACTCATGTATAACTTACACACTCGTCCTTGAGCAGGTAATTGGATCGTGTCTGTGACTCAGAGGTCAATCCATTTATTGCGTTAAGGGAAAAAAAAAAAAAAAATAATAAAAAAAGAAAACAGCAGACAGGCATCACTTCCTCACTGACTGGTAGACGCATATACTGGCAGACGAACATAAAGACAGCGAGTCAGCAGGTCAGAGTAGAAGACACTGACGGGGCAGCAGGTACTCCTGCACACCTAAAAGCATGTGGTTAGCCTAGCAGAGGCTGAAAGGGTCTATAGACACGTGTTGTCTGGACACACAAACGCAAGTACACTGTAATCAAATCCAGAATAATGTGAGTAAAGGCCTTGCTGTCCTGAATGTAGACGTGTTTGCTCTTTTTTTGGCTCAGTGTAGGAACTTGGCAAGGGCAGAGGACAAGATGCTCAAGTGATGTACCATGTGTCTGGAGGAGACAGAAAGAGAAAGAGAGAGGAAGAAAAAACATCTGTTATTTCTTCCATGGTTATTTGCACTGCTCCTGTCACCTGCCAATCCCTGCAAATGGTTATAACTTATTAGAAATGCACAGTGATTTTTCAAGGCTTGTGCGCTATCAGTATTTCTCTGAGCACTTTGTACAACTAGTCTGCTCTGGAGTAATGAAATGAAAACTTTGGAAAATAGACTGAAATTGGAAACTGTTTTATTCTGGTTTATTATAACTTCAGTTTTATTTTTGTAGCTTTGGCAATCATTATTGTTCCTCATGAAAACATTGCACCCAATCAAAGCAATTGCTTAGCAGTTGATATTCTGATATCTCTGTGGCCTGGGAATGCGAACACACACATTGCTGCAGTATAGTCCAACGGGGCAAAAATATCAGCAGTCAAAGGATGTGACAGATTGGAAAGAAGCCATAAGTTTAGTCAAATTATCTGAAAGACTTCAGGTAAAACTGTTTTTATCCAATTGGCTCATTACCATATACCTGCAAAACTCCCATCAACCCCAGTTGTATTGTGTGTTTAACTTTAATAAGCAGATCTTAGCAAGATAACGGAGGACAGGAAAACAATTAACATTACCAACTAACCACTAACCATCAGAACTGTCATTCCTTGTTAGCATGCTGATGTTAGCATTTAGCTCAAAACACAACTGTGCTTAAATGCAGCATGATGTGGCTCTATTTTAACAGTCCAAATCTCATGGTCTAAAATGTATGGTGGAAGTCCATTTAGGGTCTGTCCATAACACTTTTGCTATTTTAACAGTGGAAAAAATGGTTGCTGAATCAGGTGCATAGTGTCATGGTTTGCCATGGCAGACACTTTTTGTTAGTTTTGTTTGTACTTTTCTCACTCCCTGTTTTATTTTGTTAATTGGTTTCCTTGTGTGTCTCAGTGTTTTTGCTTCCTGTCTTGGTCCTGTGTCTGTGTGGTGATTGTCTGCCCCGCCCTAATGTGTTTCACCTGTGTTCAATCACCCTTGCCTCCCTTGTCTATATAGTCTTTGTGCTCCCCTTTGTCTGTGTCGGTTCGTCTGTTGATTTCTGGGTTTATCCTCATCCGTTCACGTGCCTGTTCATGTCTGGTTGGTCGCAGAGCTGTTCATGTGTGGTTGTCCTCAGTCTGTTCATGTCTGCTTTGTCCTCGGTCTGTTCATGTTGCCTGTTCCTGTCTCCTGTTTTAAGTTCCTGTGTTTCCCCTGGTTTTGTTAAATAAACCTTTTGCACCGTCTCCCAAATGCTGGCTGCATTTTGGGTCCAGCCTTACCCCCCAAACCCTGACACATAGTTCAAAAGGGTTTTTCTTGACCTCTCTTAGTGTTTTGGGTGTAACATGCAATAAGCCAATCAGAGCGCCATCTCCCATTCCCCTTTAAAAGCCAGGTGCACTTGTACCTGGGCAGATTGCTATTATAATGGCGCAGAGTTTCACACAATTAGTGGCGAGATGATTACATATTGTGACTGGCCATGCACACAGCGGCTCTGTGCACCCTGAAGGGCAAGAAAGCACTGAGAGAATCAATGCACTGCGCAGAGCTCTACAATGAAGCCACTGCACAAACGACAACGTGAGACAATCTTTCGTTATAATTTTGAGAAGTGTAAATAAACCTTTGGTTCATTATGAAACTTTGGTGGGATAAATTTAGTCGAGGTGATGAATGGGAAACACTGTGAAAGAACGCTTCTTCTTACGCAACACACAACATGCCACTAAGAATGCTCTGACCTTCTGAGGGCTGCACTATAAAGTTCCACCTGACTAATCCAAACATCTGAAGGGCATTTCCAGCTCACTCCATGTGTGCGTAACAGCTTATTACTATCCACTGACATCAGACCAGGTTTTTCACTTCTGCTGCTTCAAGATAGCAGCACGGCAACAACGCACCCGACCACACCCCACTTTAAGACCAACACACCCGTGGGCACTAAGATGGGCCCAAGTGTTTTTGTATTTAGTACGTGGGTGGTGAAGGAAAAATGGGAACTGCGTCAGTCTGAAACTCACAAAGACACTTGCGTTGCAGTTCGCATCGCTCTGCGCCGGGTGTACTGGATTTTTTTTTTTGTGTAATTATTTAATTTCTGCGCAGTATACAATTTATTATATACATTGCCACGGTAATGCCTGTTCTTTGTATCCTGAGTTGTGTAGAATGTGATATGGTCCAATAAGACTAAAGCGTGCCACACAGTGGAATGTGTGCAGTAACACTCAGTGACCACTGATCAGCGTCCACCGTACTCTGAATTTAATGTTTGTGAAATTGTGGGCAAGCTAACAACTGCGCTAGTAAACTGACTGGCCCACATACACACTCTTTGGCTTTCTTCATCACTGCCTTCACCACTACCTCCTCCTTAACTCCTGAGCTGCCCCTGTGTAGCTGGTGGGACATGGGGGACGCAGGGAGCCACCCTTGACAATGATGGATTTGACAAGAGGAAAGTGTTAATGATATTCCCCCTTTGATGGCTGGGGCTACTTCACACACATTTGCATTTCCATTCATCATCCCGGCATTTATCATTATGGGGTGGCTGCCAGATCTAATTACAGTCCTGGGCTAACGGGGGTGACGCGTCTGATATGAGGGCCCCCAGCCCCTTACTCATCTCTATTTCTCTGTGTTTGTCACTTCCTCTCATTCTCTCTTGTTCACTTTAATTTTCTCATCTCACTCTCTGTCTTTCTGTTTTTTGTTATCTTCCTCTCAATCTCGATCTGTTTTTCTTTCATATTCTGCACCCCACCACCACCACCCACCCCCACCCCGCCACCCAAACATAGGAAAGTATCCAGGCAGGAAGTGCAGCCGTGTAGGACCAAACCCAATTAACTTCACTCTAAATGAAGTCATTTGAGGCCTCTTCATTAGAATTAGCCTAAGAAGAGAGGGAGAAGCGGGGAGGGAAATAAATAAATAAGGGATGAGATTCAGTTTCATAACTCTGTTCCTGTATGCCTCTCTCTCTCCCTCTCCCTCTCTCTCTCTGTCTTCTTTCTTTTCCCCTTCTCTTCTCTTCCACTCCTGTGGGGTGATTTAAGCAGTGATCCAAAGAGATCACATTAGGAGATTGGCGATTATCCCCTCATAAGTTTATAAACTCTAATTATTCGTGACCAATCACTGAAGAAAGTGTTGCATATTACATAGTTATCACGCAGTAACTCCGGTTGTGAATAGTACAGTTTCCCTCTTTTCTTCTGACTTGTCCATTTTAACATGTACAAATGAAATCCAGCTCTTTCGCTGTGAAAATATAATCTTTGTCAATATTTTCAATAGGTTGGATCAATCAGCTCCCGTGTTTGTAGAATGATCTCTTTCTCCGAGCCTCCTCTCTTCAAGCTTCTCAACCAGACTTCATCAGCACATTGTTTATAGCTGTTTGTTCCAGGACAAAGCCCGGTACTGTAATACCGCGGGGGGAGCTGCAGGGTCACGGTTAAACCTACTATGAAAGACCATCTCTCTCTATTTATCATGTGCACAGCATGATCGAGGCAAGCCTGAGAAGACTCATCTTTCAATAGGCAAACACGAGCATACAGCACAACAGACTGCCGGCCAAAACCACTCCACACAACTGTTCCATCTACAGTAGTGTACAAGAAAACATCGAGTCGTTTGAAAAAACCTTCCTCGGGCGGCTGCGCTTTTGGTGGTATTAACTCTTCTGGTCTGTTATTGGCCTTTGAGGAGACTAGATGTAGCTTGTTTTGTCAGAACCATTTGTTAAATTTATATCCAGGAGAAAAGTCTACATTTGTTTATCAAGACAAGTCTATTTCTCTTTTTTTAGGAAGAAACCACTGATAGAAGGAAACGATGAAAGACTAGAGGAATGAAGGAAAGGAAAAAGTAGAAGGGAAAAAAATGGAACATGGAAAGTTTTTAAAAAGTAGCATTAATAGCAGTTGCTATACAGGTCTACACAAGTCTAACAATGGAAATAAAGTCCAACAGATCCATTTTATTCTTTCATGTGCAAAAAATATAAGTAAAAAAAAAAAAAAAGTTTTTATAAATGAAAGTTTTTACTTCCCTGAAACTACTAACTTATCAAGTTTTTCATCATACACAAGTCAACGATGGAAAAGATATAAGCAATTTAATCAGAATTTTCTTCAGATAAAGAAATGAGGGGTGGGTGTGGGTGGTGAGGGTAGAACAGGAGACCTTTAGCAAATCAACCCATGCTGGACAAATTACCAAAAGACCTAGCAAGAAAGATAACGACAGCATGAAACGAGGCAAAGCCCGGCTTGGAGGAAATGAAAGGTGCCCTGTACACAGATAACCATCGTGTCGACTTACACAGCAAATTACTGGGCTGGCTGTTATAACTGGCATTAGACACTCCATCGTTAGATGTAACATGGTTGGGGGAGGGAAGGAACAAAAGTCAAGTTCTAAAAAAAAACCAACTTCAGCCAAGTTGTTTCCTTTTGCTGTTTGGCCGTCAAAGCAGACAGGCATCTGTGATAAGGAGCTAGTAACCTGAACAACAGATAAAAAGATGTGAGACGAGGATGGGCACACAATAATACACACACACACACACACACACACACACACACACACACACACATGCAAACACATACAGCTGCCATATGTTTCAGGAAGCTGGGGACCCTTCAAGATGAGAGGGGGCTCTGAATTATTGATCAGTGATTAGCAAATGCGATAGAAATGTTAGCCTTGATGTTGGCTGGCTGGGAAGAGTGTGTGTGTGTGTGTGCGTGTGTGTGTGTGTACCATTTGGTCAGTCCTTCAAAAGTGCATGTTTGTGTGTTCATATTAACATACAATCATGTATGCAGCTAAGATTCATTTTCATATGCACAAGTACAAGTAAGCATTCGTGTATGGTTGTATATTGTATTTACAATTTATGCATTTACCTGAATCGTGTGTTTGTGTGTGTGTGTGTGTGTGTGTGTGTGAGTGTGTGTGTGTCATGAGATGAGAGGCTACAAAGAGAGTCACCACTGCATTTGAAGGGGGATCTAATTCATTATTAAGTCAGAGACAAAACAGGCAGTATGGGAGGCGGGTAACAGTAGGTGATTTCAGGCCTGTATTGATTACTGGCAACACCAGGAGCCAAGTGTAGTGTGACGAGTTGAACAAAACCTGCAGAACACACACACTCTCAGACACACACACACGCAAACACACACACACTCACACACACCAACAGACCGTGGCTGTAGAATGGCCATTGTCATTGCCTTTGAAGCATATTGTCCCGGCTGTTGTGATGGTCTTTCACTGAGGTGAGTCATTTGGCTGAGGAGGGTGGCAGGTTACCTCAGTCAGGAAGTAGATGGCTAACTAATTTGGCGCGCTGTTTTTGTTTGTGGGTAGGTAACTGATTAGAGCCTGTTGTTGCTCATAGTTGGGTGGAGGAGAAGAGGAGCTGCAGTTCCTGGCTTTATGATAATGAACTGCAAGTTGCAAGTACCTTTTCACCGGAGGTAATAATGACAAAAACATACATAAACAACAATGTAAAAAGCACTGCTTTCATCTGACAGTGAGGAAATGCAAAACAGGTGCTCCTGTTGCAGGGTGAGAATACATTTTCTTATTATTAAGTAAACGTATTGCAAAACAGACTTTTTGAAAAATGGCACTGTCGCTCAGTGGAGTTGCAGATTTTTAATATTGACCATTTGTGAAATTGGATTATGAAAAAAACGTACATCTATGATGACAAAGGATAGTAATTGTGTTGATTTATAATCAGTTCAGGGGGCTGACTGCACCACCATGCTTTCTGCCTTTAACATAACATAACATAACATAACATAATGAATAAGAACAAGTAGATGAACATGGATTCAAGGTTTCTGAAGTTATCCCTCAGTAAGAGAGAGAGAAAAAAAAACGGTATATGAAGTGGTGGAAGAACTTGTCAGATACAACATTAAAAAATGAAATTTTGTTTAAAAAACAATCTGTAAATGATTTGCCCCGTGATTTTTGTGTGTGCAGTATGCATAAGTTCATATTTTATAGTGAATATAACTCAAGCTAAAACAATTAATCAATAAATCTTTTAGTTGATCAACAGAAAATAATCAGTAACCATGCTGATAGTTGATTTATTGTTAAAATAATTTTTTAAGCACAAAAGCCAAAAATTGTCACTAGTTCTGGCTTTTAAAATATTCACATTTTCTGATAGATTCCCTTGTCCTCTGTGATAATAGATTGAATATCTTTGGGGTTTTTGAATTGCTGAGTGAGCAAAACAAGACATTGAAAGATGTCAGTTTAGGCTCAAGGGAACTGGAATAGGAATTTTTCACCATTTTCTTGAACTAAAATATAAATAAATGTTATAATAACCTGTAGTTACACCCCTTAAATGACCTTAAGTTCACAGTCTGAACCATCATCACAATTGTTAATTTCTTCAATTTAGTAATAAACCCTTCACATTGCACCACTCTCCATGATCACTTTTGGAATGTCATTCAACACAACCGAAGTGATGCCCTAAACTGGATTACAACCCTACATGTGACCCCCTATCTGATAAATGTGGGACAGTTATTTCACATTTGCCTGCCTTTTTGGAAGATGTATTAGACGTTAATAAAATTTGATCAGTGCATTTAAAGTCAAATTGAATTATATCCGTAAGTGGATAGGAGCTGACATATGTTTCAGTATCTCCCAGAGAGTCATACATTATTCTGTGGCCAGTATAAAAACATAATGAAATATAAATATCCATTAATCCTCACATTTCATCCAGTCAGTCACCACACAGCCCAGCTCAGCTTCAGCCTGCTGTTAACACCGTGTGATGTGTGTGTGTACTTTGCATGAGGGGAATACAGTGGTGTGTGTTATGTGTGTCGTGTGCTCACGACGTGTGTGTGTGTGTGTGTGTATGTCTGGTTTCCTGGCCATGAGAGAGCAGTTCACACTGAGAAAGAGTCATCTTTATTATAATCTGCCAGAAGTAGTGGCAGCTTGGGAAAGGAACTGCCACAGCTAGGTAATCGAAAGCCACTAGGCTGGGATACAACAAGGGGCACTTGTGAGACGTACCAGCACAAGCCATATGGCATACTGGCTTGGCAAAACTGGCAGCTCTCCTCTGTATATCCAAACAAATGTTGCATACCCACATGACAATTAGGCTTTGTTGTTTTGAGAGATAGACTGACAATGTGAGATTATCATGTTGGGGCTTTTTTTTTTTTGCGCATAAAAACACCACAGGAGATTTTTTTTTTTTTTTTTTTTTTTTTTTTTTTCCACCGCTCTAGTTTTTAACTGTGGATTGTCACTTCTTTGTTTTCTGTTTCTTGTAATCCTGCGGAAGCATGCCTTAAAGAAATGATCTCAACCTGGAATTTGCGTAAATGTCACAGCAAGCACACGATCCCAAATGTTATTTAAGGTTGCAGTTTACTGTAAATAAACAGAAAAGAGGAAGAAAATGATATGAAACTTGATCACATTAGTAACACTGACTCGCATTTGACCCTTTGCGTATTTGCTGTAAACACCAGGGTAATGCAAACCAAAATAAATATTAGCATAATGCTGGGGGGCTTTTCCCATAGAGTGATTAAAATATGAGAACAGAACACAACACAATGTGAAGTCCCATGGCGCACTGGCAGTTAGCGTAGAAAAGCTAATTTCATGATAAATTAAAGAACGTGGTGGTTTCTCTCATGAGATATCATTCCCTTGTATTTATTTTATGAAAAGTCTTGAAATTAGCTTTATCATACATTATCTTAAACATAATTAATAAAACATTAATTTACTGGTGAATTCTCTTGTATTTTTTCTTTCTTTTCTTTGCTGTAGGTTCAACTCTCTTAAGGCTTGATTTACATATTCCACAAACACAAAAGAACAATAACTTACGATTATAATGAGGGTTAACTCAACCCGGGTGCAATAGGTGCCACGCTGAGGAGTCAAGTTACATCAGTCCACTGTCGTGCTATATATTTAACTTAAAATAGTGCTTATAAATACTCATTTTATTGGGAATTATCAACAAATATATCATTATTGAATGTGTATTTAGTCAGTTTTGGGAGCCATACAATGAGTCATTATTGTGTTTGTAGCTGTGCCACACAGAGAGTTGAAAGTGAATTTCAAAATCACATATGTATAATTTCTCAACAACTAAATCTGCTAAATTACCCAGTACTTAACACAGACATCTCTTATTATTTAACTCCCTGCTATGTTATGAATTATGGCTGCTCTGCATTCTGTGCTTAACTGACTCCCTCTACCTACCAGGGCAGAAATGCAGTGAATAAAAATGGAGTCAATAGATCATGGGGGATACTTAACTGCAGACAGCCGTGATTATGAGGTGCGGGAATGTGCCACAAACTTACTCCGGGCCAATATGTATTGCTTACGCTTATAATAAATGTTATCTTTCTGAGGAGAAAAAAGCTGTCAAGTTGATGAAAGACACAGATGAGCATCTATATGGCTGACCAACCATGCATAGATATGCACAAATGCAGTTTTCAGTGAGGAAGCGAAGGAGGGGGAAAATATGCTCCTCTACCAACCCTTTCAATGAGCATGAGTAATTGTTTTGATTTGTTTGGGCCTTGATTCTCTTAGTGGTGCACTAGAAAAGAACAAAGCAGGTGGAAGGATCTAATAAATTACCATTTAATAAAACAGAATTTAAGATAATGAACATTTTAATGGCCATGGTGAGATTATGAAAAAAAAAAATCTATATATTTTCTTCAAACCATCTTGATGAAGTGTTTGATGTTTGTTTGTCTACTTGGTCCTCCAGCTCCCATGTGACCCTGGATAGAATATAATGGGTGTGTGCATTGAATGAATAGATTGTTCTAAGAGAAAGTGGTGACTGTAACAACCAATCACTTGTTTTGCTGTGATATTAAAAAGATAAATAAAGTTGAGACCCCTCTTGGAAATTATCACATGCCCTGTTCAGTAGCTTCCTATTTAATGTGCAACTCGATCCCTGTGGGCTTGAATTATGAATCTTCCACAAGTATTAGACTATAAGATGGCCGACGCTGTAACCGTGCCTAACCAAGTCATGCAATCCTATTTTGTCCTTTAAATGTTATAATGACAGTGCTTAGACAACAACAAGACATCCTCTGCCTCTCCCTGCTCCATTATCTGGGCCTGGATCTTAGCTAGGGGTGTTAGAAGCTGTACTAGTTGTTTGTAATGAATATGTCTACTTTGCCCGACATATCAAATAGCAGTGTTAACATGACGTAGAGAAAACATGAGATGGTCTGGAAACCAAAGCCTGTGTCGGAATATCACCGTTGTCCTTCTCTCTCCTCACCTGGCTTAAAGGATCATTCATGTAACCTCTCATGACTAATAGGAATTAGCCATCCTCCACATCTCAAACATCACAGTGGAAAGAAGTGAAAAGAGAGGCTTGATGCCTCCGGATTCAACCGTCCTGGACACTGTGGTGAGAAGTGTCCTGTTTTTTCCTTCTTTTTCTTTTTTTTTTTTTACCCAAAATGGGAAGATGTTTTGAAAGTAAAAGCAGGTCATTTGTGTCAAAAAGATTATTATTCGCGTGTGGTTTTGTAGAAGACATTTGACAGAAACAAAGTCAAGCGGTGTACAAGATCTTGTTTTGAAGAAGTGTAGTGTAAAATCAAGTTAAAGGCTGGATCTAGATTGGTGCCAAGAGGGTTGTTGGCTGGGATTGCTCGAGGAAATGCCTCAGGAGAAAAAAGACCCAGGGAAGAAAAGACTCATTGGTTAGTTCTGCTAAAGGTAATGTAAGATCCACCCTGGTTGACCTTTTTGTTTGCTTGCTCTGGTAAACATCCAAAGAAGCCCAAACTTAAAATATCACAATGACTGTCAAGTATAACTCTTTTAGGTGATGGTTTCATTGAGTAAAGGTTTTCCACAGACTCCCTTTGTCAGGTGTAATTATGCTAATTGTCTTTCTTTTTTTCTTTTTCTTTTTTTTCCAAGTGATGATGACCAACCACAGAGGTGCAATGAAATAATGGCTGATGAGTAACCTAGAATTAGATGAAACCACTGAAACATAACCAGAGGAATGTGAAGCCATGCACTTAATTAAATTAACTCCGGTCCCCGTTTACCTTGACCATGGCATGTTAATATTACAGAATATATCATTAATTAACATAGGTCATATGCATACTATATTATTATGCCGCGAGGTTTGATAGGAGTCCCATGATGATGAATTAAAGCAGTTTCTCTATCTCTCTAGGCAGCCAAGTGTGAAGTAGGAAAGGTTTGTATGCGCCTGTATGACTTATTTAGGTCATTAACAAAAGGATCATATGACAAGAAAAAAAGCATAAAGTGATTGTTTGGTTGACCTATGTGGCCGAATGCAATTAAACCACTGTTGGCTTTGTTATTTAATTCGAACAAAGAAAAATGTATATAGGCCTGGAAAAATGTGAATCTAGGGTCACCCAACATTTGATTTGAAATACGCAAAATTATCCACAACGTTATGAGGGGAATTGAGCCATTGAACCGACTGACCGAGTATCCCAACAATGAAAAAGTTACAGCTGTTGGTGGAAGTTGTGCTGCATCCTCAGATAACTGTTCTTCTGTGGATTGTTCACCCCTCTGAATATGCTATACCAGCACTGTAACGGGGGACTCCCTGTCCTGTTCTCTGCTACTCAGGCCCCAGGCCAGCCCTAAAGGAGCCCTGCTTCCAACATCAGGAGATAAATTCATTGTTCCCTGTAGGATTAGTTCTGCCCGAATACAGAACAAATACAAAATGGTCTGTTTGCCAGTGATGAAAGTAACTTTTAAAGACAAAACTTAAAAATGTAACCCCCCCCCCCCCCCCCCCCCCCCCCCGACAATGCAAACAGTGTGGACTTTGAACGTGTATTAATGTTTAGCAACAACAAACAGCAATCCATTCAGATATTTCACAGAATGATGTGTAATAGCGTGCTTAACACTTCAGAGAAGAACAGCTGGATCAACATTAATATTTCAATATTTCATGTCTAATCAGTAAAATATTGATGGTGAATTCATTAGTAAAGGCCTCACATACCTGGAGACCTGTAAGTCTGAAGGCTGAATGTCAGCCACATGTTAATGTCTGTAAAACAAAAACATTTCCTAGGTCGCAGGAAGTCCTCACTCTCTTCTGGCTTCATCAGTCCATGCTGCAGTTGAAGAACAACAGTGTTATTTTCAATGAAATGAGTGTTTGTTTGGGGGGAAAAAAAAACTCCAGTGCTGCTAAAACAATTTATAGAGAGTCAACTACAGTAATTAACCACAAAAACTTTGTTTCTGAAGATTAATGATGCACTGATGTATCACCCAAATACAATTTTATCGCAATCTCTTTATAATTCTGTTTATTTTCGTCTAAAAGCAGCTACTCTGATCATTTCTTTACCCAGATAAACTCAGAGAAGAGGATAACATGTCCCGATGGAACCACTTTTCTTTGCCTTCTCCTTAATTTGAACTGAAGGGAAGAATGTGTGTTGTCTCTGTATTTGCACCCATCCTGCATTGTGAGTATTTGCATTTTTGTAACAACAAAGCCTGTCGATGTCAGATCAGTCATTGTTGGATGCTGTTTGCCGATGTAATGAACACGCTTCTGAAGTTCTGAAATAAGAATCAAATTCCCATTCAGGGAGAGTCTAATTTAACTCGTTGGGAGCAATTGTATGTAGATTGCTGAGATGCCCTCAAAGAGCATGTGTGTCAGCCGCTTTGGTTTGGTAAAGCTTCTGTTGTGATATTTGATCATGGACCAGAGGAGGAAAAAAAAAAAAAAAAAAGGTTCTTCTTTGTTCTGTTCTGTTTGAAGCAAATATTAAACACAAGCTGCATCTCTAAGTCAATAAAATGATGTGTTTAAGGGAACTTTTAAAATGTAATTGTGAGATATTCCATCAAAACATATATGTTTGCCATCACGGGGGTTCGAATCGAGCCTATGCTATGTGCTGGAAAATGATAATGAGATGCAAACCCAATTCCTATTCATACGGGTTTACGTGAATATGATTTATTTAAATCCCTCAAATTGAGGTGGAGTATACTGTATAGCAGCATTTGGAGACGAGACACTTAAGCTCTCAAGAAGAAAAAAAAAAAATTCTCTGTAAGGGTGTTTAGCATTATTTGGTTCTCTGTATCAAATCCAATTACCACAGTGAAAATGGAATGAGAGGGAATATACAGTATATAAAGTGTATTAAGACAGAGGAGGACTGGAATGAAGAGACTGGAAGAAAAGGAGGAACAGAAGAGCTCAGGAGCCTTTCAAACAGGTAAGCCCCCCCCCCAACGAAGACATCAGGTATCTAGGGTGCTAACAGTTGCTGTCTATATCATTTACTTGCTAAAATTTAGGGTTAGTTGGGGTTACAATTGAATTACTGGGAAATCTACTGGTGTCAAACCCAACCTTTACCCTCATCACGATGGAATGATCAACCTAGCATGCGCATGTGTGTGTTGGTGTGTGAGCAAAAGTAAGTAAAAGTTAATGTTTACTTATAGAGCACCTTTGAAAACCGAAGTTACAAAGTGATTTACAAAATAATGGTAAAGGTTAAAGGAACAGAACAAAATCAACATTACAACAAGAGACACATCACAGTGTGTGTGTGTGTGTGTGTGTGTGTGTGTGTGTGTGTGTGTGTGTCGATGCCAACCAAACCACTGAAATGAAGTCCCTCACGACTCATCACACAGGCCTTGTGAAATCAGAAAGGTATTTATTTGAAGTGCACGTATACGTTCACATTTGTAACTCAGCTGCCATCACTGGCATCAGTTTCTTATTTACAAAAGGAAGCAAAAGTATTCACCGCCGAGTGTGACCATATATACCTTAAAATGAATTTCCTCCCTCATTCTGTCAGCCGGCAGGTAGCTCCAGTCATCTGCCTGGATAATTTCAATTACAGCTTTCCAGACATCTTGCTTGTGTTGCTGTGATTGTAGGTGCCAGCTGCGTATGTGTTTGATTCGAAACTCGAGGCGCGGGGGGGGGGGCGCCTACATTAGGAACAGATATAAATCACTACAAACAGTTAAATCCCTCTGATTTTCCAGATATGTACATGATCACTTTAATATTTGGTGTGACATACCACTTAAATATATCTTTGTGAGGTTTAAACCTGTTTGACTTCACAGAGCTTATAGAAATAGTGTTAGCACATTAGAGTTCATACGTAATCAATCTAAATAATGACCTCGAATGATTTGTGCTGGCTGATTGCCTGGCTGGGTTTTTCTCATTCCTCTCAGATGTCTGAAAGATAGAGAAGCAGCTCTTTCTCTCTCTTTTTTTAATATTTTTTTTTATAGAGCATACCTATATTTTAACCAGCCTCTTTATCTCAATAATGGAGATAGTTCCCCTGAAATCACGAGGCATAAATAAAACAGAAGTCCCAAAGCCATGGAAATATATTATATTACATTTACCCCGCAGTTTATAACACCAATCTCTCCGCTGATGTCCATGTTGTGATCTGCGCCTTAGACAAGAGTCTCCACTACTGTACATACCGTAGCAGTCCTTAATAAGTCTGTCTGAGCCAATCCTGATAAAGACGTATCCTTTATACCCCCCCCCTTTCCCATTTATTCCCTCAGCAGTGCTAAAGGAAAATGCCATAAACTCCAAGCAAATGCACCAATTGCATTTCGAAGTGATAAATATTTCAGAGGCTCTGAGAACATATTTAAACCACATTCAAGACTCCCCCCCCCCCCTCTTGTGAGATTATGATCCTCCTCTCGCTTTTTAGAGATAATCAATGACTCTTGTTATCCCTCTTGCCACAGCTTTCTTTGGCTGTTGAATGGTATAAAATGAAGTGCAAGCGTGTGTGTGTGTGTATAATGAATACCCAAGATGTGGCACGCTGTGAACACCATTAATCTACATGTTCTGGAAATATAACCAATTGTCAGGCGGACGCTCACAGATATTACATCACCTATCCAATTGGCTTTTACCAAGCTCTACAATTCATTTGCGGCGTAATGCACCCAGTAAAAATGTATTCTGACTGCTCTATTGATTGTGAAATAGCTTCATCTTTCCATAGACAAAGATGTGTGTATACCTCCCATTTTGGCCCAGAAACATTAATATATATCTCATTTGAATATCACTGCTCACAGGTGTGTGTAGTTTTTCCCCGCTGACTTGCGGAGCCATACTACTTAAATGCAATGGGAACTGTAGATTTTGGATGTGGGTCACTTTCAGAGCTTGGGAAATTTGGACGCGTTACCCACTGGTTATTTGACTATGGGTAATAATTGTATC
Source organism: Seriola aureovittata (assembly GCF_021018895.1). Taxonomy (NCBI): domain Eukaryota; kingdom Metazoa; phylum Chordata; class Actinopteri; order Carangiformes; family Carangidae; genus Seriola; species Seriola aureovittata. The sequence goes on along the minus strand of NC_079370.1, from coordinate 18,475,744 downwards.
TCTGCATGTCCAGATGTGAAAGACAGGATTGCATCTGCTTTTCATTTCAACATGTGAACAGATATTTGAATAGATCTAGGTTAGAGTAATTGCATGGCTGCCTATAAGAAATATATGTGAACAGCAGTCCCACTCTTTGCGCTTGATCTTTCTTTCTCTTTTAATCTCTCCCTTCGCTTCAGGTTCCCTTTAGCTTTACTCACTCTACCCTCTTCTCTCTCACCCCCACCTCCTCCCCTCCTCCCCTCCTCTCCCTCCCTGTCACCCTGCCTACAGTATGTGTGTATCATTAGCTCCTTTTCTCCATTATCTGCAGCCATCTAGTGTCGGCTTTGTGCCCTAGAAATTATGCTGCCTCTCTGCCAGCTTTCATTCCTTCACAGTACGGACACAATAGGGCTGTGTTCGATATCAATTTAAAGCTCAGTTGATGCTTGAAGTCAGTTATTCCAAGAATTGTGAGTAATTTTCACAGTAAATGCTGGCTGTTTGTTGCGTCAAAAAAAAAAAAAAAACTGTTCATGCAGGTATGTTTTATATAACAAGTTCTCATATGGCTTTAAAGACGGCAGGATCAGACAGGAAACACTGCTAGTAATACTTCACAGCAGTCAAAGTTATGAAAATGTCATGTTAAACATTATTTCGAAACAAAGTGTCTGTCTGTGTGTGTGTGTGTGTGTGTGTGTGCGTGTGTGTGTGTGTGTGTGTGTGTGTGTGTGTGTGGGTGTGTGAAAGGTCAGAGAGGACAGGAGAGAGGCCAAAAGTCAGTAAGACAAACCTGACAGCGAACGCAAACATTGCAGTCACTGATATATGTGCTGTTCTCTCCCCAGCTGGGACAGACAGTCAGTAATAACTGTGAACACCTGGGTAGCCTCCAGGCTCTGCACCCCGGCCCCTGGGGCTCTTCACCTGGGAGAGGAGGCCCGACGCAGCTTCCCATCGCGCTCAAGAGCTGCCTGGAGCGGGCAGATTATCACTCATCGCCCAGGAGGGACATGAGGCCTGGAATTCTGTCAAATTCTTTTACATTAATCATCAGGACAGAGTGACAGTACAGTGGGAATACAGATACATATCACCAGTATCAGAAAAGCAACTTTCCTAAAGTTACAGTGAAAATAAAGTAACCTTTATTATATATCCACACACTTTTTCTTATTTCTTTTGGTTTGTTGGATCAGTGTGATTCTGCAGGAAAACATGATTTGACAAACTCTAAACAGACTAACTGTAACAATGCCAGCATATACAAATATGCAGACCTGCTGTGAATATCCTTCGAATAACGCAGTCACTTGTCTATCACCCTGTCATCATCTTCCTGTTGCATGTGAAGAGTTAACAACAATAAAAAAAAAAATGAAGTGTGTATCTTTGTGGGTTTTAACAACAAACGTCAATAAGTGAAAGTGTCTCCACTCAGGGAACTCAGCCTGTGCTTGTGCGCCGTGAAGATTCAGGAGAAGTTGACAGGGGAGATGCATTCCTCCTTAACACCAAAGATAAAAAACAAAGATCAATAGCACTTTGCTGCGAGCCGTACCTTAGCTTTTAGCGTTTCATACTTCTTTGAGTTTCACTTTTGACACACTTACTCAAGTTGGTTTTGTGTGGGAGGAGACGAGGAAAAAAAAAAGAAAAAAAATCAAAACAGCGTTTAACTGTCAAGATCATACAGACAAGGCTGTAACAGATTCAAGAGATGTCTGCTAAATTCTAATCAATAAATAAAATTAAATGATTTGTTTAAAAAAAAAAAAAATCTTTTGATTTCCTTGTAAAGTTAACGCAGCAGCTAGACATAGGGGGAATCATAACCCCGGTTTAGCACTCATGAATATCTTGCTTGTCAATATTTTTGGCAAATGAGGGAAGCAGAAAATCAAAATGAACACATATATTTGGGTAAAACTCATGCACACAGAAAATCCTCCTCTACACCAACTTGTTTGCCTGTATTGACACAAGGCATTCAGGCCCAAATGAAAAACTAATTAAATGAAAACATGTGCTTAGCTCAGTGGTGTATGGGCTTCTACTGTACACACAGGGCTCTGTTAGACATTTGTAACCTAATTCTGTTATGTTTCAATTACCAGACACACCTTAGGAGTCGACAGGAAGGTTAAGAAAACATGACATAGTATATACTTAAGCTGTAGGTGCACACATTTCCAGCCTAAATGCTCCGATCTGCCTATTTAATTAAGTTTAAACCCAGGCTTATGGTAAATATGAGCCTGGGTCTGTTTATGAGGGAGCTGGTAATTTGGGTTCTGGCCCCTACGCTTTAAGGTCACCCACAAGTCATTTTCACCATAAGTCGGCTTCATTATACTTTTATACCCACACATCACTGACTATTTTACCTTATTATCAGAGCTGTAAATGTCATCTTTGCTGAAATGTTCTAATGTACATACTACTTTAGGGAACTAATTTATTGTTCGGTGAATATCCCGTAAGTAAGGCACCAATAACCACAGCCTACATTCAAATGTGGTAAAGGGAAGTAATGTCCAAATATGAATTACATGCACATGTTTACACACAGTAGGCCTTTGATTAGCAAACAATGCACCAACAAGACAGACCATCTCTAACTGGTTGAAGGAATCAGAATTTTTTTTTTTTGTTGTTTTTGTAAAGTCTAAAGTTCAAGTCATTTGCGACCAATTCATCTAGTAGATGGAGCAGACGATTAGCAGCTCTGCAGAGGGAACATTAAGAAATGTAACGCTCCTGCTCAGGTGCCTTCCTCAAAAATTCCACATGCGTAGCCATAGGCAAATTATTCAGTCTTGAAACATTGTTATTGTATTGAATAATTGATGATATGTCTGGCTAAGGCTGTTGTGTGTTTACATGAGCTCCCCATTTTATGTTTGGATAGCCTTCAAACCCTCTTACAGGAAATAGGAAATGAGGGACCACCAGCATTTCATGACAGGGTCTTGTGGGTGACGGATATCAAAGATAGACAGAGACCGAAACGTCCAGACATGACATACCGTGTGCTGTATTTCAGCTCATTAGACTTTTATGAGTTGTGTGATTTTTCCAAAATATCAGTAATTAATAGTGTAATATGTGTAAGAGAAACAGATTCAGTCCAAGTAAAGCAATGTCTCTGATGGTGCGAAGACAGCAAAGGTCAGTAAAACACATTCATTTCCTGCACAGAGCTCAAACGCACAGAGCCGCCGTAATTGAAATGATCATTTTAGAATTGCAGTTATCATGCTGACTGTTACCTGGCTGCCATAGTATGTTTCATAATGGTGTCATCAAATAGGTATGAGTTAGGTTCATGATAGTTGGGGGGAAAACCCCCCCCCAAAAAAAACATGTGAACTACAATACAATTTTGCAAACATCCAAGAGAGTTTCAATGCTGCAGTCAACATTAAATGTCAGGCATTAAGCTTGTTTCTACATAAGCATCACTATGAAACAGCAGTATCGTAGTTGTCATTTTAGGCATACTTAAGGAAATTACCTCGATAAAAACACCAAGGTATCCATTCTGTGAAGTCTAATTCTTTTACTCTCAGCTTTCCTTCCATTGCCGAGCTTGTGTTTCCCCCATCACAAGCTTGGGGGGGGGTAAATGTGATTTAAATTAATAGCCGCTACTAAATAACTCCTCGGCTGGTAAACGATGCATTCATCAGATACAGACAGCCAATATCCTGTGATTCATGGCACTCCTTACTACGTGAAGGGTGCCAACAAAAATTGTTATTACTTTTTAATAAAGTGTACCAGTCACTAATCCACTCATTTATCAGTGGAGGGCGGTTGGTACGGAGCGAGTTGGTGTGAAACGGTTTGCCTGGCTGCTCTGATGAAGAGGAATGGGAATAGCAGTGTAGGATAAAGATATAGTTAATGTAGAAGTGCTACTTTATAATTCAACCTTCAGTACTGCAGCACTCAGAAGTCTCCTAATGGTCAGACATCAATAGTGAAAGCAGCATTACTGAATATATACATGGTCATTGTACAACATGTTTTTTTTTTTTTTTTCTGGCAAGGCTGGTGCTGCATGTGTGACAGGACTGTGAGCAGTTGAGTTGCATTGTGGGTATTGCTGGCCAGGTTTTCATAAAAAAAAAATAGAATAAAGAAGTGATATCCTTGGTTCTGCTGCATTGATTTTGATTTTTCTTTTCTTTTAAACTGTCCATTGTGAGTCCAGCAGTCTTTTAAGAATGAAAATGAAGGATCCAGTCATTGAGTCACACTCATCTCAACACTAGGTCAGTGGAAGAAGAAACAGTGGTTCTTAATTCTATGATATATAGTAATTATAGCAACTCTTTGCTTTTTCATTATCATCACCAACTGAGCAATAGACTGTTCTGGCTTGGCAAACACCTCAGTGGCACATGTCCAATATAGAGACAAGAAGCCTCTTTTACTCTGGATGTCAGGATAGCGACCTCTGACCTCTGACCCATGTATGTCCTCTTCCTTGTCTAGCACAGTCTTCAGTCATTCCTTGCCCTGCACTTTGCATGAGAATACAAAATCTTATTCTGACATACTGTATGTACATTTTTACATATATTTATATTTTTTGAATTATTATCTTGGTGTTTTATATCATTTGTATGTGTGTAAAGTTAAATTTCTATATAGGCAAATTTTTGCTTCCCTCACAAAGGCGTAACTGATGTCTGTTTGATATCACCAATGTTTCAAAGGATTATGTCCACTGTGTACACAGCATCAAGTGAAAGCACCACCCACTACCTCAGGATAAAGCCATCATGGTGAGGTACAGTGATTAAAGACTGTGTCTCGACCTTGTATCCTTGACTGAGATAAACCCTCCAAAATTCCAAAAACAAACAAGCCACGGCTCTGCTAATTTAGCCTTCCAGCAGAGGCACTGAGGCTGTTGAAGCAGCCGCGGATGATTCCCCTTGTGTATGGGCCAATGTTAAGCCTCGAGAACAGGTAACAGTCAATCCATTAACCTTAGCTTTTAGCGGCAGCTTCATGTCACTACCTCTGAGTCTTGCACACACATACAAAATGTGCACACTGCCACGTGGAAACAAACACATACACACACGCGCACGCACACACACACACACACACACACACACACACACACACACACACACACACACCATCCCCCTGCCTTGATACATTTTTTTAATAGTTGCTAGGCAAAGACTTGAAAAGGTCAGTGCAGCTCCTCTTGACATTGACTCTGCCATTGTAATAATAAGCTCTTTTCCCTTTCTTTCCTCCAACATCAACAATACCCTATCACTGAGCCTGAAGCCATCCATCCACCTCCCATATGTTGGCCAGCTATTGAGGCACACACACACAAACACACACACACACACACACACACACACACACACACACACATTTAAATGTATATACCCTGCAAAGGAGCATAAGCATGCACACACACAGATGAGATGGTAAACATACAGTGGAAAATACAGACACAAAAACAGACACAAAAACAGACATATAGACCAACACACAGAGGCACGCACACACACACACGCACGCACACACACACACACACACACACACACACACACACACACACACCACACACACACACACACACACACATCATCCCTCCTGCCTAAGTGGGTGTCAGCAGCCATCTTCAGCTGGGTAATATGAAAGGGCTTCCAAAGGCAGGGGTCATGTTAAATTGTAACGCAAATGTTATTCCTCAATTATCCTTCTGGGGGAAATGTCAACCGCTTCAGGGGGAATCACACCGGGCCCAAATAGTGTGTGTGTGTCTCTATGTGTGTGCTGCCTCAGGCCAAGGAGTCAAGCAAGTATTCACACTTCTACTGCCCACTCTTGTCCCCTCTCACCCCGACACTGCAGACACACACACACACACAGCCACTCCATGTCTTCTAATTACAAAATTATTTGTGACTGTGCATTATGAGGAAGTCAGACTTTCTATGTAAATACTGAATATTTTAAAGTCAGATACATGAATAATTAGTAATGGCTGGTACAGAAATATATATTAAAAAAAAAGTTTACTAAGGTAGAAAGACAGGCTCAAACAAATTCGCTTTCAACTTCTTTTTTATAAACTACTGAATTAAAATCGTGGTCGGTAAAGTATAGGTTATTTCCCCCTGCTGCTTATGGACATATTTAAACATAGCAATGAGAAGCAGGTCAGCATTTCTTCTTTAGTTATTTTCAGAAGAATCTTTCTTCCCATGAATTCTTGTGGTCGCTGCCCAGTTGGGACCTGGGGAGTTTCTCAAGTGAATTTAATGAAAAACTCTGCTGTGATTGGCAGCTGAATGCCTAAGCTAACAAAGGCTCGCCTCAATGAGGGGTCAGAAGTGAAAATAGGATTGGCCTTTGCCAGTGGCCTCCCCTGCCTGGCTCACTGGATATTACAAGTTACCAAATTTATATTTGCAATAACAAATTGACTCCAATTGGTCCAAGTGGGGATCAGGACCTGGCTGGAAATTTGCAGCGCCGCTAGGAAATCATTTTGTGGACCTTTGTGGAAACAAGGGGTCACTGACTGAAGCCTGAGGGGACACAAGGACAGGAGAGAGGACGGAGAGGAAGACGCACACACAGATATGTGCTCGTTGTATCTGTGTACACATACACACTCATGCAAATAAATACACATTTTCTCCTAGACGCACACACGAGGACACATGCGCATCTGTCTTCACACTGTCATGAACTTATGGAACTAAATCCGCGTCATCAATACAATCTATTCCAAACACAGTTTCTGTTAATATGGACAATCGTGACTTGAAAGTAAGCAGTTTATGAATTTCCATTTACACTCTCCATCGAATGACCAAACGGCTGTGATATCAGGCTTTTAATACAGAGCTATTGCTCACTGAGTACACACAATTACACTGAACAGAGTCCACAAAGAAACCTAATCAAAACGCCTTGAAAAGGACTCAAGAATCATAATTGGGAAAATGGTGTTCCTTATAACATGGTCTTTTGTAACTAATGACTAAATAATAGTAATTATGATCATCCTGCTGGCTGCAACCAGACTTCTGTCAGGGACTGATTGTTCTCAACCCTATCCTATCCTCTCTCTTTTATTCTGTCTTTCACATCATTTCTCTTATCACTCTCTTCTATTGTAAGCACTGTCGGTTCGTCCCCATGGCTACGGCCGATGGTATCGTGTTATCAATGTAATAAAACTAAAGTGCCGGGCAGGAAATTGAAAGTGTATTCGTACAGGAAATAACAGTGCTCCGTCATAATCTACAGTCGAAAACATGTGTTCATCCACATATTGTCTCCTTATCTGATGGTAGGGGAAACGTTGTGGTCAGCCATCTTTTTTCCTTTTTCTCTTTTCCTGTTCTATTGTTTTACTTCCTTTTCTTTCCTATACGGTTAGGACCAATCAGGGCTTATCGTGGCAGTCCTGGTGAGATTGCCTCATCTTACATCAGTTCTAAAACACTGGTACAGCGTCTACTGCAGTCTTTGCTGTTGAATAGATTATTGAACATGGGGATAATATAAACCAGCTCAGCTGTCTTCTGTCAGACTGAAGATCAAACAGTTATTGTGTAAGTTGTAGGAGTACAAAATGAGAGTTTTAAGATTGTTAGATTGCTCTTTAGAAACTCATTGAAAACTATTCAAAATCAAAACAGATGCAAAAGAGCTCATTAATTTGACTGAACACATTTTTATCCACCGAGAATGAGTCTGAACGTGACAGTTCAAACAAAGACAACGAAAAACTCATTGAATTACTCAAATTTTTGTCTGTGACTTCTGGTTATGCCACTTGAAAACCAAAACAGTGTCACAGTATGAAATTATGCAAGAATAGCTGTGAAATAACAGTGTAGTAAATAAATAAAAACCTCTATGTTTCAAATATTTATAAAATAATTGTTTTGCTAAGCCATGTAACACTGTTCTCCTTCCAGAGACAGAGGCTGCCTCTCTATACATGTCCCTGATCTCCTGTGTTCCTCAATATGACTGGAGCGAGAGAGAGAGAGAGAGTGAGGGAGAGAGGGAGGAGGAAGCTGACACAAGGCCGCCCTCTGTCTGAAGTAACAGAAAACGCCCTCTACTGTACATGCTGTATTTGGATAGCTTTCAGAAAGTGTGCGCTTGTGTGTGCGTATGTGAGCATATGTGTGTGTGTGTGTGTGTGTGTGTGTGTTTGTGTGTCACTCCATAATAGCATTCATGATTTAAGTGAGTGGGTGGGCTGCCATTGGCACAGAAAGGGGATCCTGACTTGATGAGCATATAATCATAATATGATTTACTAATGAATATAAAGTTAATTAGGGACCAAGAAACAAAAGCCAGAGGATAGTTTGACACTCCCAATTTGCAACACACTCTAAAGACTGCGGGCCACAGGGTGTAGCTTACATCTGATTGGGTCGGCAGAATCAACACCCCCTGCTGCCACAATAAAAACTTCGACACACAATAAAAACACGATGAACAAAAAGAATAAATGATGCCAAAATGAAAAAAAAAAAAAAATGAAAACAGTATTCATGAAACACGACAAACACAAAATCACATAAGTCTGCTCTTATAGAACATAACGCTACCTCCTACACTGTTATTAGATTAAGCACTTTACTCCATCCTCTCCACTTTTACAGCAGTGACATACCGGCTCTCTAATTGGCTGATGTGGTATAGTGGTAGTTGTAAAGTGGTTAAAGCGGCACAGACATATAGCAAAAAGTCTCATTTGCATTAAATTAATTAAAGGCCCCTCTCCGTGCTATATTTAAATTAAGATTGGCTGGTGCAACATATATGATTTTTTTTCTCTCTCTGTCTTACACACATATTCTCCATATAATTCTCCACACTCTCTCTTACACATACATTTTCTCGCTGTCCTTTTCTGTATTTGTGTGTGTGTGTGTATGTGTGTGTGTGTGTGTGTATGTGTGTGTGTGTGTCTCGGCCCAAGGCGCAGCTCTACCCCTCTTAGTTCTAATTGATGTAAATGGGAAGAGTGAAGAAGGTTTGGCGACGGCTGACCTTGTTATATCGGGGGCAGCTCACCCCAATTAATCACAAGATCCTTGCCCAGATGCTTCAAGCTAATAAACAGCACTCCGAATCAAAAAAGTCCCCACAGTTGGACAGCCACTCCAATAATTGTGCTACCCGCTTGAGATTAAAGCCCACTGTGAATAGAGAGAGGGCAAGTAGCACTTCTAACAATGCTGAGTGCCAAGATGAGTTAGTTAGAGCCAGATGAAAAAAAAAAAAAAAAAAACCTATGGACATTTTTCTTTTTTTTCTTTTCTTTTTTTTTTTAACCATTTAAGCATTTTACTGCAAATTGCATGTCAAATTACCCTTGCAGTGAAATACCCTTAATTATTCCCTCCTTTCTTGTGTAAATAGTCATTTTCCATCCATTCCTTACCCTGTAATACTTACTGGGGATTTTAAGGATTATGGGAACTAAATTATTTCACACATTTTAAAAGGATTATTTTAACAATGTGGGACATGTCAGTCTACTCTGCGATATACAATGGCCTCTCTGTGATTTTACCATTTGAAAAAAAAACACTACCAAAGGAGACAATTGAACTCGATGAATGGAGCACACAACATAAGCGACTACAATGTGTTCATATCGTAATTACATTCAATATGGCATGTCCTGTCATGACATTTAAAAAGGAAGCCAACAATGTGGCATTAAGGTGTGGAACACACACAAATCCCACTGTGTCTATAGGTACAGTGTACAGTGTCGGGGTGTGCTTCAGTAGTTTCTCTGACTATTTTAAAGGTTAAAATGTGTGATTGCTGATCACACATTCACAGAAACATCCTGTATGTTGTGGCTAATAAGACTGAGTCATGTAATTTGGATGTGTGCCTGAATCCATTCTATGTCTCCCTGCTATCATTTATCCCTACACTACTATTTTTTAAAAAAAAGGTCATTTAAAAGAGTGTCACCTTTATCGGGTTGTTTGTGTATCATTAGTTTTTGTTTCTGGATCCTCTTCATTCATTACAGACTGACTGCACTGTCACACTGAGGGAGTCCACAGCTGGACCCCTTAGTACAGTATAGTGCAGTAGGTATCATGGCCTAGCTGTTACTGGGTGTCACTGGCTCACATTATGGAAAGGAAAGAAAGGTAAAGACAAAAAATGAAGTAAGGCAGTGGCAGGTCAAGACATAGAAATATACAGTGGGTGAGGGCAAAGAGTAAGAGCGAGCGAGGATGTAGACAAGGGATTGTAGGTGATATGAAAACAGATGGGAGGTGAAAGAGAGAGTCAACATCCTGGCCAGCATCCCAGGATACACCAGCTGTTGCTGTAACTTCACCCTGCACGCGCCCTTTCTCCCCTCCACCCCATTTTTTTTTTTTTTTCAACCGACTGTTTTTTTTCTAACTCTTTATCCCAGAAGAAGTGAGAGTTAGTGACAAGCTCCTTCTTTTAAGTATCTGATGATACCACATCACAAAGGCACTGCTTGAGTCCTTCACCACATGTAACACTTTTTTTTTTTTTTTTTTTACATAAATCAGTTGCTGCCACTATAATGTCCTTTTCAGTGACATTTTAGAAAGGCAGCACTATGACAGGATTAACAAATTGGTGATAAAGGCCGACCCTGTTGTCGAGCTCAACCCTGACACGCTGGAGGCAGCTCCAGAGTGGACACAATCCACTGTAGTTAGCCAGCGTAGCTCCAGCACACTTATCCTCAACCTTATCCCCTGTCCTCTTTGCCCACAGTCACCAAACTATGCAATGCTTCTGTTTCCCAGAACGTGGGTGCTGAGACACATTGAAGAGTCTTAGCTGGGGCGCTTGTACTGCCAAAAGCAACAAGCCATTGTCCATAGTTTGTACTCATGACATTTTTGATGAATAGCATTCCGTTTACATGTGTGAAGTGAAGTGTGATGTGAACACATCTGGAGTATAGTATGTGTAACACATTAATATTTAAAAATTAGTTAAATAATGATTTGTTCATTTTTCACATAAAAATCATATTGTCAACATGTCTTTTGTTTTTCTTATTGTCAACTAATTTTTTTGATTATATATTTATATATTATATTACTGTTTAATATGTGTGTTTACTCTTTATTAGCTCAACTTGCTCAGTTCTTATTCATATTTTACTTTTATTGATACGTTCCATTGCTATTACGAAAACGGCACTCAAATTATGTTTGCAAATTGTAAAAGTTTCCATGAACACTGAGGTGACAAAAAACATTTAAAAATAGAATAAAACAGAGCTGGAATAAACTTTTCTTGTGTCATAATGCTACGTATTATTACTCCCCCACTTCTCATCTTGATGAAACCCTATCAAATCCTTCACCATCATGTCAAGAAAAATTTAATTGGCTTTGGTCAATTACCTTCTACATTTCCTGTATACAGTGAAACAGCAAACAAACAAGGAGGAGCAAATGAAAAGCAAGTAGCCAAACATAAGGAAACCAAAGAACTGCCTGCAAAATTAATGAACCACCATAAACGAAGTGGATCGCAACAGTTTGCGTGGCGCATTGTGTGTGTGAACAGGTGGAGGTGGGTACAAAAGGCCTGCGTTTGAAACTAACAGTGACGTGTGTGCAACACCTCTCTGTCTTCCTCTCTCTCTCGCTCTCTCTCTCTCCCTTTCTTACTCTCTCGCCAGTGTGTCACATCAAAGTCTGAGGCCTTGTTGGCTTGACTTACACCTCATCCAATTAGTCGGCAGTATCTCAGCGACCCTGAAGAATAGCCAGCTCTTTTCGAGGCTCCACCGTCACTTGATCCCAGGTAACACAATACCGAGGGCTGTGGACATACATGCACGCGCGCACACACGCACACACACACACACACACACACACACACACACGCGAGAGCACAGAAACACCTGATATCTGGGGCTCATGGTGTAATGATAAAAAGAGGCAGGGAAAGGGAGTGGGTACGGACGTCAACAGCGTTAGCGAAACAAAAAAACATGAGAGGAGGGGAGAGAGAGGGCGGAGGAAAGAGCCAGATACAAAATTGATGGCTCACAATGCAGCGGGCATTGTAACAAAATGAATTTGTTGCCCTATTGTCTGTAACAAAAGACCTAATTGAAGTCCGGCCTCCTGTCCCTTGTCTGTTGCTGTTTTTGGCATGTTAAGTATGCTGTAAGATATATGCTGATTCTCACTTGGACTGAATTATTTAGGTGGGCAAGAAGCTGCAACTGAACAACGAGGAACAAAAGAGCAGAGGGTGTGCTGTGTGTGTGTGTGTGTGTGTGTGGGGGGGGGGGGGGGGGCAAGGGCAAGGGCGTAACATGTTGAATGTGGCCTTGTATCACATATTGAAGGAGAGGAAAATACTGTAAGTGCCCCCAGTCGGTGGATGGGTGAATCATTTCCACATCGCGAACCCACATCATTTTTTTTTTTAAATCATTTTTATTTCCTTCTTCATTTTAACATAATTGCTGCTCTCTCTCTCTCTCTCTCTCTCTCTCTCTCTCTCTCTGTCTCTCCAGCCACCATGACACAGCATTATCAAGCTTGCAAGGACATCTCGGATCCCCGCTCCGCATGTCTGGAATCCAATTACTAGGCAACAATTTATGCTGTGTGAGGATGCATTACTATTTCAATATTGAGATGTCAAATTACACACAGGGCCTCTAATGCACTCTGGCAATCATAGCCTACTGCTCAGACTGCCGGCAACAAAACTGTCAGAGGACCTTGTCACAGGGGAAGGGAAATCTGATTCGCTCACACTCTCTCTCTCTCTCTCTCTTTTTTGACCATGACTTCCTTCAGTTATTCAGTGCCATTGTGCTCTCTCTCTCTCTCTCGCTTTTCCTCTCTCTATCTCTCTGGTGTTCCTCGGAGGGGGTTTCATTGCCCAGAGCTCCATGGCAGGGCGATTGATGAGGAAGCCTCAATTCTCTGACAGTTGACATTTACCAGGAGACTCTCCTTGGCATGCCCACGTTGTTGGCTTCCCCGCGAACAAACAGACAACCAGACAGCTGGAAGTGCCTAAGAAAAGAAAGGACACAACTGCCTCATACCATAGTTAGTTAATGATGAAGCTTAACCTCATAAACCTCCGAAATACCTTACTGTCATACAATGACATGAATTTTCTATTTCTTCTACTGAAATGATCATGTTTTTTCTTACAAACCCTTTATGAAATCAAGGTGTATGGAAAGCCAGAGGGGACATCATTTTTTTTTTTTATGTTAATTTATTATTATTTTACAAGGAAACTATCTATTATTTTATCATAATGATTTAATTGAAATTTAAATAGGCTTCCAAGCGTTTGTATTATCATGGAATAAATTATCATTACAAGAAAAAAAATGTGTTAACTTAAAAAAATAAAATGAAATTCCATGACTTTCTTCTTCCACAGAGCTTACTGTAATACATCTAACATGTCATCCACGTTTGCCCTATTTGTCCACCGTCAGTGTCATCTGATGGTACTTTCCACAGAGCTCTTCTTCTCTGCCTGTGTAGCGCCGGAGGTCTGAGCAGTGGTCCTCCAGCACAAAAGCTGATGTGAGGGCAGGTTTACTCAGAGGAAGGCTCGCCCGGTGAACACAAAGCAGAGATGGTTCCTGACATCTTGTGAAGTTGTCTCCGTCCCTGGGTATACCTTTCGGGGGGGGTGGGGGGGGCGGATGGGGAGAGGCAGCAGCAGCACTGAGACCATCAGGGCCCTCTATACTTGCCAGGCACTGAATTTTTAATGCGCAAGGCCCCCACAAATGCATGGGCAGCATGGTGTTGTCACCCCGGCATATTTTATCACTGATCAAACATTAGTCGGCAGCTGTTGTAAACTTGTAGCTGTCTCAGTGGCAGTGGTGGTGACAGGCTCCGACACACTGCTGAGAGACTGAGGCCCAGCTGGCTGCTTTACTTACTTACATTCTGGCTTTGTGTAAAAATAAATAAATAAATGAAGGAGTGTTTCCTCCACCACTAGCAATGGTCTCTCCCTCTCTCTCTCTCTCTCTCTTTCTCTCTCTCTCTCACACTATCACTCATTCCCTCATTTGTTCCCAACTTCTCCTTTCTCCTCCCTTACTCTTTAGCTTGTAGTTTTCCCATCACAAATTCATTTTCTCACCGATTCCTTCTGTCTTTCCCCGTCCCTCCTTCCCTCTTTCTTTCTATCTGTCGTGTCCTACGATTTCCCCAACTGCATGTTTTGTGTCATTGCAGCATCGGCGGAGACGCATTGTGCATCTTACAGCGGCTACCTGAGGGTGAAAAAAAAAAAAGAAAAGGAAGAGAGGAGAAAGAGAAGGTGTGAGGGAGACGTTTTGACAGGGTGAGGAAAGAAGGTGGGAGCAAACCGACACTACAAATGCTGTGTGTGTTTCATCGGCACACTTCGCCCCCTGTAGAATTTACCAGATAGCTACTTTATGACTTATGCTGTAAAACCTAATTACAACAATTTAAAGTTGTAATAAATACCTGCTCTTATTAACTATTTATGTTTCAAAGGAATTGTGTTTGGTAAGATAAAATTATAATATGCTACAACTAAATTAACTAAATTAAACTAAAAAAAAGTCAGCTTGCAAGTCAGTGACATCAGTTCCCAACAGTGAATCTGTAAACGATGTGTGTTTGTTTTGCTCCGTATATGAAAAATGCTTGCTTCCATGTGGACATATTGTTAGATGCATGTTTATGCAGTAAAACATCATTCCAAGCAAATATATCAATATTTCATTGCATCATTTATTATGTAAATTCCTCAACTGAATATTTCAGTAATTGGTTAGGACATGAGACCCCCCTCCACCCTCTCTCCATGTGTCTCCTTTGCACAAAGGCAGCGGTTGGACAGCTCACTGGTGGGAATTACCTTTTGGCTGGCACTAAATAATTTTTATTTCTAATTTATTTCATGACAACGGGCACACGCAAAGGGAGAGTCCCTTCAGCCAGCCAAGTGCCTTGTTGGCAATGATTGATTACCCAATATCTAATTAGCTGAGATCCAATCACTTATTATGCAGAGTGCGGGACAAACAAACTGAAGTCAACTGTCAGCCCATTGATTGATGACACTCCCAATCCTGCTTTTGTTTGCTCTAATGTCCTGATGCTTGTTACAACCACCAAAGCTCGCTCGGACAATGCAGTCTGTCACTCTGATGGTGAGTCGCCGGCCTCCCGTCTTTCTCACCAACGGAAACACTCATTTTTAATGTTTGTGTGTGTGTTTGAAAGTGTGTGTGTGTGGGGAACATCTGTGTGATATATATATATATATATATATGTGTGTGTGTGTGTGTGTGTGTGTGTGTGTGTGTGTGTGTGTGTGTGTGTGTGAGCGTGAGTGTGAAAATATATTGTTGAAGACAGAGCAGGGTTTGTCAGGTTGTTGGCCCTATTAAAGGCAGGTCTCCTCTCCTCACCCTGAGAGCAGGTTGGTTTTTAGCAAAGGGTGAGAGGGGAGAGGGAGCCATATCATGATTAAAAGCCAAAGCATGATGAATGAAAGAGGAGGAACGCTCTTCATCATAATGTCTCGCTCCTTTAGACATGACTTCATCTGGATTTTCCATTTTATTTTACTTTATTGAGATATAAAGAAATATATAAAGAATGTATACCAGCCTGATTTATAGATGGGAAATAAGCTTTCTTCAGTTTTCACCAATTGTTGAAATGAACCAAAAAGGTACATATTAAGCTGTCATATACAACATATACAAGAATCCAAAAACAGTGTTTCACTTTTTCAGATCAATGCTCTGTTCTAGATCAAACACAGAGGAGGATGTATAGAACGATGAGAACGTTTGCGATGCCTTTGTTTGATATGGAGTTGTTGTGCACATAATTTAGTTTCCTTTGGATCCTTTAACATCCCATGTGGTGTACAACTGCAGTTCACTGCACAGGGAGCTGTTAAACTGGAAAAAACAAGATGTCCTGAATCCAATAGAGCCCTTTAAAGAGGAGTTGATAAATTAAATGGCGTTAAGATTCAATGGTTTTCATTTGGAATCTATGGCAACAAGTGTCTTCAGTTTTCCCAACAAAGTAAGTAACTAACTAGAAAGTAAGATACATCTGACATACTGTATCTCTACCACTATATAGTTTTGACATGATGTATACAAAAGAACTTTCACAACTTCTAAATTTCTGTTTTAGTGGTGCTAATTGAAAATACAGTGTCATGGTTTGTTATGGCAGACACTTTTTGTTAGTTTTGTTTTGGACTTTTGCACTTCCTGTTTTATTTTGTTAATTGGTTTCCTTGTGTGTCAGTGTTTTTGCCTCCTGTCTTGGTCCTGTGTCTGTGTGGTGATTGTCTGCCCCGCCCTAATGTGTTTCACCTGTGTTCAATCACCCTTGCCTCTCTTGTCTATATAGTCTTTGTGCTCCCCTTTGTCTGTGTTGGTTCGTCTGTTTAGTTCAGGGTTTGTTCACGTCGTCTGGTCATGTCTGTTATCTTGGTTGATAAACCTGTCTGCACCGTTCCCCAAGTTTTGGCTGCATTTGGGTCCTACTTACCTCTAATCCTGACATACAGGCCCCAAAATATAACCTGAGTGCAATTGAAGTCAGTTTACCCGTGTCACTGCAACAAAAGCAAGTACACCAGTTAATGCTAAGTGCACGAGTAAGGTTATGGAATGATTTGTGAACACCACAGCTTCCCTGTGAGGAAGGAATTGTCTGAACAAGTAGGAAACCAAATTGTGGGACTTTATAAAGATGGAGAGAGTACGAGATCATCGGCAGGCTACTGAACATAAGCAGAAACACAGTTGCAGCAGCGGTAGAGAGGCAGAGGAAGAACATTCTACCAATGACAGAAAGTGCAGAGGTCCTACTTGAAAAATGATGCCACCTAGGCTTAAATTCGCTGTGTGTCTGCCTTGGCACAGGGATTATCTGTGGAAAATGGTGTATCAGTGACTGATCAGACTGTGTGAATGACATTGCAAGTCAATTCTACAAGAATTGGCATCCAAGAAGAAAACCATTGCTCACAAAAAGGCACGAAACTGCAAGATTAAACTTTGCAAGAACATGACAAGTGCCCGGATGAATATTGGCTGCACATTCTTTGATCGGATGAAACTGAATTTATTTGGCTCTGATGGGGTCCAGCTTGTTTGGTGTGGACCTGTCCAGGATTTCACAAACAGTGACTGCGTAGCGTTGACTGTGAAAAGGGTGTAGAGAAGATGTCCCTTACAGATGGAGCTATAAATGCAAGTTTGTAAACCCAAATACTGAATGAAAAGATGTCTCCCAGTCTCAAGAAGCTTGGCAGGAGAGGAATTTTCCAACATGATAGCCAAGAGCGGCTGAAAAAGGATCGTTTGTGAAGAACGGCAGAACATCTCTCCACAGATTTGTGCAAGACGACCACGAAGATCGAATCTGTCATCAAAAATAAAGGCAGACATACAAAATATTGAAGAAAATAAAAGAATGAAATCTCAGTAATGAAGGATGTACAGACTTCTGTAGTAGTTGGTTCATTATAGTTTAATTAGTCAAACATTTGGGTTTTTCAGATAAATTGGCCTCATTCCTCTGGGGCTGTGGCTAAAAACAAATACAAATTGTATGAAATGAACAGGATTGGGGATTAATTGCTACAGCTAGAATTTTTTGCACTGTCCAATAAATAAAAATAAAATAACATGTATCTCCAACTTTAGTGATCTGTATCATCATTTGCAGAAAAAATGCTTTTCACAACATTGGATACACAGCAGTTTTTATTACCTTGTGAAAAGACATTTTGGAGATACATGTTTTACACATGACATTTGATCATTTCTACATCCCGTTTAAATTGTTAACATTTGTATTAACAGTACATTTACGCCATCACTGATCAATTTAATTCTTACTAGAATACTTTCAAAATGCATTCCTACAAATAATATCATCTACTGCAGTGAAAAAAAAAAGCTGTTACTGTGAATAATGCAAACACTGAAATGTTACACTGTTTCTTTCAGCGATATCCAAGGTTGAATCTGAACAATCTCCATGTTGCACAACCACATTTTCTCTCTTTTTTTCTTTTCTTTTTTTTTTTGTTCTTTATTGTGTCTACACACAAATTATTACATTTGTGTTTGATTCGACGTTCGTATTTTCCTTTGAACAGCAAACAGCAGAGTGAAATGACAATTTGACATCATTAAAAATGTATAGCGACTCATGGGCCTCAGAGGCTTCCATTAGTAAATAGGGTCGAAAACTCACTCAAATGTGCACACACATACACACACACACACACACACACACAAACACACAGAAGGTTTGGGGGGGTGTTATCCAAAGCTGACATGTTCAAAGTTCAAGGATGAGAGCCTCTGAGATCCAGCTGTAATTTATTGTGAGATATTCAGCATCTGATCTCAGTGACAGTAGCCTCTGGCTTCGTTCATAAGAGCTAAAATGTCTCTCTTCTAACCCTGGGTATGCGTGTGTTTGTGTGAGTGTGTAAATGTGCATGTGCATGTGCGTGGATCCATGATTGCAAGCGTGTGTATCTCCTGTGTGTGTGTGTGTGTGTGTGTGTGTTTAAAGGTCGTAGAGACAGTGAGGGCTGAATTCTCTGACATACATCAAACAACTGAAGACAGATACCTGGACAGTATTAATCAAAACTTTCCCATTTCCTAAAGAATTAATCATTAAATAATTAATTTGGCAGCTACAGGCAGCAGTTAAAGGGGGCTTGTGCCTCCCCGCTGGTTAGAATTAGTCCTTGTCGAGAGGCTAGATTGATATATTTATTATTTATCAGATTAATCATGGCGAGAGACATTAGGATCCACTGTCGAGATCATACCGGTTAGAGCGTATATAGGAGGGGGTGAGAGAGGGAAGGCAGGACCAAATGAGGGAAAGAGAGAGAGAGTCAGGTGGCAGCTGTGTGTGGTGATTACAGTGCAAGATGGCCAAGGGTACACTAGAGGGCCTGGACACACACACACACACACACACACACACACACACACGCACACACATCAACACAATCTAAAGAGGGGGTGGCAGGCTGGACATGTGTGTAGCCCCAAGCACTTCTTGTTTCTAAAGCCAGTGCAGCGGAGTGGAGGAAGAGGGGGCGAGAGGCAAAGATGTCATTGATCCTACAGCTTCACAGAGGTCAGGGCAGGTCCCGGGGTCATTTCTGTTCACGATAAATGTCTGGAGAATACCCCTGAGGGTGTTGGGACTGACCATCTCAAATCATAACAATATCTGTCTCTCTCGCTCTCATGTTACATCGTATAACATCTTTGAATGTATTGCTTGTGTAAACATATCTAGTCAGCGAAGAGAGTGTTAACGGTGAACTAAAAAATATATTGCGTGAAATTGTGACTGTGTATGTACGTTTCTTTTTGTTCAGCATTGTTTGCTTGAAAATTTGAACGCACGCCTCTAACTGCAGCCAATAAAAACACTCGGTATCATTTCCCCTCCCCCAATAACCTTACACTATCCCCAGTGATCAGCCTGTCTTTGGTATAGACAATTTAGATTACAGGATACCTTGACATCATGGATTTTAGAGAAGCAGTGACCCATAATGCACTTTGTTTGGAGGCAACTGCTTGAAGATACACAGATAGACAGCCCATTGAACGTGCATAAAAGTTCAAAAAGTTCCACGTGACAACCTCAATTGATTTTGGTAACACGTGCAGATGATAGTAGTTGCAACTATGTGGAGCTGCATGGTAAATATCACAAAAACAAATCAAGTCAGAGTCAAATGATGAGACGAACTGATATAATGCGTTGAAAATGACTTGAATGAACTGTGTATTAGTCATCGAGGTGGCAGATTAGAAAATGCTCTGATGAGTCATTTCTGAAATAAACTGTGGGTCATTGGGGAAGTCACAGCCTTTTTTTGAGAGGGATTCGTTGGTCTCGTCCTTTTACAAACTGAACTGAGTTGAGCCGGATACAGAGAGACAAGCACCACACTACAACATTAGGCTGTAGGTTCGTAATGACTGCTGTTAAAAAATTTCGAATCCAAACCGTCCATCAGTGTATCACTCGTATCATATTCCTTCTTCTTCTACAACATTTATGCCAAACTCTCTAATAGTCAAACTAAAAGCCCTGATTTCGTTGCAGTACTGCTGTGTTGTGCCACACATCTGCAGGAGACGTCTTTGAGCTGTTCAGTGCAGAAAGCAGCTGTACTTGCCACAACGTGTTAATTGAAGCATAAGAGAATTGAAATTACTAATCTACTCCATTTGCCCTTTCATCTCCTCTGCCTCCATTCCTATCACACAAATGGATTTGGCCGGCACGTTTAGAGGCGTAATTGTACATTACAGCACAGATAGTGAGATGAGAAGTGAGAGGGCGCTGCTCGCGCCGTGGGCGGCTCCTTTACTCCATCACCGACGCAGTCAAAAAATGGGTTCATGTCAGTGTGAAAAACCCATTTGTGTTCAAAAGCAAAACATATCCTCGGCTAATAATGGGCCAAATCACTCACTTATCACCAGCCACGCAAAAAAGCAAGACCTCATCAAGAGGGAATGCTAGACCCAGGTCTTTCTAATGGAAAGAAGGGCAGATGAGAACGAGGGAGGGGGGCACAGCAATGGAGGGAGGAATAAAAGGTAGGAACTCAAAAGCGGGTACCCCTTTTGTTAGAGAGGAAGAATCCATTTTACGAGATGATTTGGCTTCAAATCTGCAGGGACTAACCCTTGACATGAAGTCATATTGTGTTGGAGTTTTAGCCCTAAATTCATACATCAATTATTTACTGTCAACGGCGATTGTATAAGTGTAGGAAATTACAAGGGATGGGTATTTTCTCTCAGGCAGAAAGAATGTGATACAGCGGATACACCCCATCTAATGTGCCGGACCCAGTGTCCATGCAGCGTCCAAGGAAAGAATTATTTATGCATTAGAAAACATTGTGCCAGGGCAAAGCAAAAAAAAAAAAAGCAAAAAAAAAAAAGGCAGACACATTATTTTAAACCTTTCATAACATGCATCAATATTTAAGCAGAAATAAATAAAGGATGGCGGGGCTTGTTTGGAGGACAGCTGTAGCTCGCTCCGCTTGGCTAGCTTGGAGGGGGGCTCTTGGGATGCCACGCATACCAGCCCTGAGTAAAACCCCTCCATCTCTTTTTAATCATCCACTTAGAACAGGGTGACTGGAGGAGCTGTCAAGGTGAGCTCCTTTGACGGTAGAGGATGGATATATTGTGAGATGGAAGCAAAAGAGGAGGGAGGAGTCATTTTTTTTGTTGTGGGAGACCAAAAAAAAAAAAACATGTTGCTTTGTGCAGCTATGTCTGTTGCTCCAGCTCGTGCTATGAGTCAATTCCACTGAGTTACAATACTGTAGTGACCAAACCCACCTGCTTTCCCCTCTGTCTGTTTAAGTAGGGGGAAATGTCAGATGCAAAGAGAGTGAGAAAGAGAGCCCCCTAAATGTGTTTCGCAGGTAGGTGTCGAGTACAGTGCAGAACAAGAGCTGCCGGCTGTGATCGCACAAATACCTTTGCATCCAATTACATTTTGTCTTGATTACTTTAACGCCGATGCGTGTTCCACAACTCACCTCTTGACAATTTTAAAGGCTTCACCAACTCAGTGTCCCTGTTTTTGTTTATCACGTTTGTAATTACTACGGAGCAATGTGCTGCTCACTCATTACATAATGGTCTAAAAAAAAAAAAAATTCTTGTAGAGTAAAGGAAAACATCGGCGAGTTAATAGTCAAATTGATTACGATGCCATGTCTGCCGTTCCTCTTTGCAACACAATCATTCTGTCCTTTGATTTGTTCCCCTGCATTTGGAAAAAATCAATTCTCCCAGGACTGAGACAGAGAGGCCCGCAGAGAGAGAGTGAGAGAGAGAGAGAGAGAGAGAGAGAGAGAGAGAGAGAGAGAGAGAGAGCTTCTGTTGCAGGACAAGGTGTAATGTGTTCTATTACAATCCCAATTGAGCCAGCAGGATGCTAAATTAAAGCTCATTGAAACGGTCCACCGCAGAGTGAATTCAAACCCAGGCTCCACGGCTGTTAGCCAGAGATGTGTGTTTGTGTTTGGTGTGTGTGTGTGTGTGTGTGTGTGTGTGTGTGTGTGTGTGTGTGTGTGTGTGTGTGTGTGTGTGTGTGTGTGTGTGTGTGCGCACATCAGACAGAGTTTGTCTCCCCCCCTGCCCTCATCACAAGCTTGCACCTGCATAGGGAGCCATAGGGCTGAGGGAATGTATGGCTTGCATTTTTTTTTTTTTCTTTCTTTTGCACGCTGACATATCTTAAAGGTCAAAACTCCACAAGGAAATGTAGAGAAAGGACAGCTAACACGGGCTGGAGTCTGTCCTGAGTGTCTGACAGCCCTGCGCTCCAGTTAGACTCCGCAGGAGGAAGAGTTTTGCCAAGAGAGATGCATTTATATCATCGATTAGGCCCAGGTATCGCTGTAAATATCAAGTAACAACGCAAGGAAGAGAACGTGACACTGCTCCTGTGATTTTATTGCATCTGCTACATCAGTGGAGTAAAAGTAGTTTCTTCCTTTCCACGTACTTTATCATTAATCAGAGTGAAGTTACAGCACGGACGGGGATAGGAATGACAAAGTAAGATCACAAAATCATTTGTACTTCACTTTGCACTTGAAAGGTGGATTTTAAAATAGAAAGGATCAGATTATAGTTTTTTTTGTCTTGTTTTTCTTTTTTAAAGAAGGGGCCATAGTTCCAAATAAAGTGTGGGGTAAAGTGCAAACAATTCAAAATCCACTTGTTTGCTCCTTGTCATGGTGAAGTACTTAAAGGTTAAACCCCTTAACTTTACTACATGGGGATGTTAGTATGCATTTGGCTCATGTTAATGCCCCATTAATCTATACTAGGCCAGGGGTATTTAGTGTGACTGTGGTCCCTTCATCTTGTACAGACAAAGAAGTTTTGTTTTTTTTCAACCATCAGTGTCTGAGAGGGAGGCCTCCTCCACTGCAGTTTTTCTGAGCAGCCTGTGCTTTCCTTTTTTTTTTCTTAAAAAAAAAAAAAAAAAAAAAAACCCTTGCCACTCTCCCACAAGCCAATTGGATCACGGCTGCTTATCACAGGCAGAGGCAAGTCTTCTCTGAATATAAAACATTTGTACTACTGCCCTCTAGGGATTCAGTAAAGGCACCAAATCTCATTCCCCAACAACAAAATGTTATCAAGGACCTTCTTCTGTGTCTGCTTTCTCAAGGGGTGCCACAATACACAGACTGATCTGTAAGGCCCAGGCACCAGAGTGTGGAGAGAGGATGTACTTCAAGGGAAATATGATGAGACCAAGATTCTCACTCTGAGCGTGTTTGCGTGTGCGCGAATGTTTATTTTTTGACGAGTTATCGCATGTAGATCGACGGCCACTTGAGAATCATAGCTGTTATTGGAGGATGACTACTACATTGGCATTTACCAGTGTTTACGTGTTGTTTAGCGCGTAGTACAACGAGAGGTGATACCACTGAAATTGACTCACATCAAAAAGTAAAATTTATACGGCAACTTGAACGTACACCGATAGAATAAAAACATGTAATAGTGGAAATAAAAATAAACGTTCTCAGCTTATATAACAAGTTCTAATTTTAAAAATGTCCCATACATTGTTGACTCTCGGTAGCGCCTGGCATTGCATCACAGCACTCACAGCTCTATCAGGCCGCGTTGAGCCGAGTGGATGGATGATTTCTTCCCTCCTGGACGCCTGAGGAGAATAAAAGGTGCCAGTTTGAGTCTTTTCAGATCTTTACACCCTCCTCCAGTACTGCTCTCCTCCTCACAATAAACTGTCCCTTTTTTTATGCGTTTTTAGTTCACCCACTTATAATCTGGATGAGATAGCTCCCTCTCCATAGCTGTAAGCGGTATAACTCTTCCCTGCCTTGCTTTATCTCCATGTTCTTACAAGCCGGCTTGAATGGGGAAACCATTATCTCTGGGCTAACAAAGGAGCCAGACGTCCACATTCAAGATGTTCTATACATGATATATTGATCAATTCGCAGAGACTAATAGCATTGTAATGAATGGAGAAGGGGACAGAGTTAATGTCTCCAGGGTTCATGCAAACTGCAAACCGCGAACTGCAAATGAAGCACTCAGTGACACAAAAGGTCTGGTCCGGTGAATTATAATTAGACCCTGGCCTCAATAAAAGTCAAGGGGTTGTTGCTCAGCCCTCTGCTTAATTTACTACCGGCTCCGATGACAGCCCAAAGAAAAGGCTCTGGTTAGTTGAGGGAAAGATGTTTGAGTCGTTTAGAGTGTTGATATAATAGAAGCAAGCTTTGGGAGCTACACAAGGCTTTTATGGCGGGTATAACACTTAGCTAATATTTTAGGATCACTCGCACAAAAGTGTTCAAGGAGTTGTTGTTTT
Source organism: Seriola aureovittata (assembly GCF_021018895.1). Classification (NCBI taxonomy): domain Eukaryota; kingdom Metazoa; phylum Chordata; class Actinopteri; order Carangiformes; family Carangidae; genus Seriola; species Seriola aureovittata. The sequence goes on along the minus strand of NC_079370.1, from coordinate 18,451,238 downwards.
TTTTCACTCATGGTGGAGCTTTATTGTCGAGTAAAGCCTCGCTAATAAATAATTGTGAAATTAACCCGTTTCAAAGCCGGCCAGTGTTTTCTCCTCCATTCCTGAGGGCTTAAGGGAAGAACAGAGAGGAGCCTCGAGGAGAGGAGCGACGAGGCAAAGGGAAAGAAGAAAAAAAGAAGAAAGGTGCCAAAAACCAGATTAGCCTTTCAAACCCTTTCTGAGTGGTGCTGCATTCAAGCAAGCAACCGACCAGTGCTGGAAACCATATCTTAAACACATGTTTGCACAGAGGAACGTTTGCCTTTACAAAACTGGTTGACAACCATTTTATTCACTTATTCACCAAGTCAGAAGAAATCAGGGCTGCTGTACAAAGGTTTTCACACTGTACTTTTCACTGTGGGAATAAACTTTTTTTTTTTTTTCAAGGGCTTTTACTTGTCACTCTTTAAGTGACGAGAAAAACAAATAAACAAACACACGTTTAGCCTCCATTACCTCCCCGAAACATAACAAATTATTTAATTGAGCCTTTTTCACAAAAAAAAAAAAAAGGACATATTTTCATGTATATGTCCCACATGCTATATTTCGAAGAGGATACTGTCAATATATAACATTTTCGAAACTATCCTGTACTATAGATGGAAAAAAACAAAAGTATAAAACATGAAGGAGAAAGAAAAAAAAACATAAACAAACAGCTTTAGTCATATACAGTAAACCCACGCAAAAGTTGAGCTGTAATAAGCAGGCATTGTAATTGGCTCCAGCTGGCAATAAATCTGATCGTGATGCATTATTATGCCTGTCATTTGTTTTGTTCATATCTGTACAATGACATGCACAGTGGATACAACCCCGGGGATATATATTTCTGACAATTGCAGCAGATAAAAAAAAAAAAAACCCACATTAGGCCATATGTAACTCCTGTGTCAGCCACGCAGTCAAGTACCTTTTTTTTTTTTATTTTTTCCTCCAATACCAGCCAACACCTTTTAATCTTCTCCTCTTCTTTATGAATAATGCTAAGTATATTACTCACTGACAACAATGCCTCTCCCATCAATTTATGTTCCAGCAACCTCACAGCACGAGAGACAATTTGTATCTTTCTATGCAGGCTCTCAGCTATACGATTAGAAGCAGGAGGGGAGGGGATCTGTAGGCATCTGATATGCTTGGGTTTAGTAGGTAAGACAATGGGGGCCTCTGGAGTAATGTGCGATTTTCTTTTCCTTTCAGAGGCCCCTGGAGTAACATTGTGCGATTTTCCCTTTTCTTTATGGAAACCACTCGAGGCAAAGCCCACCTACAGCTCCATGTGCGAACACGCCTCTTTTTCTAATCCGCTGCCATTCATTGGCAGAGAGAACTAACAAAGATGACTTTTGACAACCCGAGAAATCAAACCGCAGCTGTCAGAGCTTTTCCTTGAAGAAAAAACATAGAGGGAAAGGAGCAGCCTACACAGTCAGCTCTCTTAACACTTACCCCCTTCACTTAGCCAACACTTACACACAGACACGCACACAAACACACACACACACACACACTCACACACACACACCGAATCATTCCTAGAAGCCTCATCCTTCCCTGCCTCTTCTTCTGCTGCTCAACAAGAACTTTTGCTGACACTTCCCTCAGAAAAGAGGTTAAAGAAAAGAGGACAGGAGGGAGAAAGAGTAAAGAGAGAGAGAGAGGGATGGAAGGAGGGTGGGGTAGGGGTGGAGTGGGGGGGGTTGAGTGAGGAGAGAAGTGACAGATAGAGAGGGAGAGAAAAAGCAGCTAAAAGGATTAAATAGAGAATTAGCTCACGTTTCAGAGGGTTCACTTTGCTGATCTGGTGAGCATTTCAGTCAGAGAACCTCTATCCATCCCTTCACTCTCCCTCCCTCCCTCCCTCCCACAATCCACCCCACCCTCCTCTCCTCCACTCTATTTTCCTGTCTCAATAGGTTGGTAGAATTAGTGAGACTCTTGGCAGTCACTCCGGGTGTCACTTCATGGGTTCACTAAGGGCACCACTGCTCCTTTTCCTCTGGCTCGGGGTCGGGGAGACGATGAAATCTCTGTGCGGTTCAAGCGGAACAATGGCTGCCCTGCAAAAAACGTCTTGCTTGGGGGTGGTGGCTTGTGAAAAACTATGTTGTTCTGGGGCCCCATGCTCCTTGAATAGATTTGTTAAAGCCCCTATGGTTGGTTTATGCTAAACAGAGCACAGGCATGAGGGAGAGGCCAAGGCGAGCCCAAGCCAGAACATCACTACTTTTATGAGCACCCCATCCACCCCCACCATCCAGCACACACTTTGATGCCTCTTTTTTTTTTTTTTTTTTGGGAGATGCCCACTGAAATCCAAATCTGTCTCCTCCTCTCTTCTCTTTCCTCTCCGCTCCCTCCATCCTCCTCCTTCAGTTCCCTCGCTTCCTCTTTTCTTCTATTTCTGCCATGCAAAGATAATCAGGTTTATGTAAAGTATGTGTGCTCTTTTGACAGTCGGCGATACCTCATTAATTCAATCACACCAAGCACCATTGTTCCCAAAGTGTTTGAAATGCGTACCGGGGAAGGGGGCCTTTTTTAATCCTGTCAATCAATGTTAACATTTTTCTAGCTGTTGCCATGGCTGGGGCCAGAGTTCATGAAAACAGAGAATATGAGCCAACAAAACAAGAATAAAGACTTATTTGAGATTGGTCTTTTTAAAAGGACATCTACCATGCACAAAAACACGAGAAGCAAATGTAGACAAGTTTGGACACTATAGCGTGGCTGAGAGGGGGTGAGAGAAAAGAGCATTTGGAAACCAAACAGGCGCCATAAAAACTTGACCCGGGAGGGCTCTGGGAAAAACCTGATGAATCGCTCTCCGGAAGGACCGTGGTTTTCCCCCCCCTGCGTGTTCTCCAATAGCACAATGACTAATACATTTCAACACATGACTCTGAGGGTTCCACACTGTTGTAATGCCCTGCTGGAACGCCGGTACTACATCATGGAAAAGTGATAACTCAGTGGCTTATTTGCACGGATAAATGTTATATACAGTATGATTTTTGGCTTTTTTTCTATTTATCAAAAATACATATGATAAGCCAAATAATCATGCTCCTTCACCTCCTTTTGCAGCAAACATGATCATCTCTGCAAATATCCTGTTATAACTCTGTAAGATCAGTGTGATGAACATGCATTATCACACCAAAGAACTCAAACACAAAACTGAACTGGAACTGAGATCTTTCAGTCAAATCAGCAAGTAAACAGCAATCTACAGAGTTTTAGTAGACATCCTGCACACAAGCACATGCGCACATTTTACGATGAAGACCAATAGTCATGCCTGCCCTCTAGTTGCCACTAAGTCAGTGACACTGCTGTGTATCCCACAGACATACAAGTAAGTGAGTTAAGCTGCCCACTGTTACATCCCTGTGCCCTCAACTGTGTTACAAAATTGCAAATAAAATATTGAGTTTATTATGAATTTATAAGGAAAAGTTACACACCGATTGCTGAGGAGTGTGGACCCACTACAACAACCACGACAATGAGTTTCTATTTTCTCTGGGGGGTTTTTGAGGGATGCAAATGAGATCTTTTACTTGTTGCTTTTGTTAATGTTATTCTTGCTCCTAATTAGGGAGCAAAACACTATGTGGTCATTTTTGAAGTGTCCTGATATAATAAGAGAAAGCTAAATGTGCAGTTGTTTTAACAATACTGGATTCTGCTTTAAGATAATAATTACATAATTCTGATAGAAATTTGATTGAAAAGGGATTCTTAAGATCAGGGTTTAGAAAGTAGTAAATATAATAAAAATACTTCATGCTGGAAAGAAAAAGAAATATACAAAGCTATAATATCAATAAATCTTTTGGTGTAATAAGAATGCCACAAAGAATTCAGATTCAAACTGGACACACAGTTCAAACACACACTGCAGCGAAACACTGAAATAACGCTAGATCATGTAAGGGTGGAAAGTTGTAGTGTCGGGGAGATCCCGATCCCTTCTTCTCTGTCCATTTACAACCTAATCTGTTGTGAGAATCTGAAAAAGTAGAGTGAGAAGGAGGCAGATTAAGCCATTGAAGCGCCGGGGGTGCTTCCTACGCATCACTGATTCCTTTCAGGCGAATTTAAACACTGTTTGTTTATTAGTGTCTTACGCACGGCATTAGCGGCCTAGCTTATCTCGGCACACACACAGAGTGGCACAATACGGCACTGTTCAAAGCCCAGATATGGCCATGTGTGTGTGTGTTTGTGTGTGTGTGTGGAAGCTCAGTTGTTCACGTTGCTGCTCTGACCTTGTTTAAGTAGTGAAAGACCATGTGAGACACGAATTATTAGGCACTGATGCTCTTATGCTTTGTGTAAACATGATCAACACACCCGGTTGCTACACAGCCTCTGTGGCACTGACAAAAGACTTAAAGGTGCACAGAGGAGATTTGGTTTAAACTAATCTCTCTTCACTGTTTACCATATATGCATGGACATATCAGCTGCTGCTGCCATTGTTTGAGAAATACCTATGGTTGCAATATCTGATAATGGCCAGTGTAATCCCTTTTTCTCTCTTTGACCCCGCCACCCCACCCCTCCCTCTTTCTAACTCAGTCTCTACTTTGCTACCTGTCTACTTTTCTCTCTCTGTCCTTTTTTCTCCCATTTCTTATGACCTCCTCTCCTCTCTGTGTCTGTCTCTCTTTTTCTTTCTTTCTGCATCATGTTCCGCGGACATCACCGTCTTAATCTATCGGCACAGGCAAAGTGAAATATAATACAAAACTGGAAGAATGGAATGTAAACCAATCTGTATTTTAATCTGTATTTTACTATCTTGCGTTAGCAGGAATCATCTGTAAAGTTGAAAGGAAAACGTGTTTGCTCCGTTGATCTCCTCAGAAGTGGCCACTGCAAGGCAGTGTTGTGTGTGGAATAATTTCACAATGTTTGAGATAACTCTACAAGAAAAACTGCTACATGACATTACAGGAAGCGCACGCAGTCCTGTGTACATAGAACTGATCCCATTGTTAATTAATTTGTAATAACTGTCTCCAGCATGTCCTTATCTGGTAGTGAGGGAGAATTTCCTTTCTTCTGACATGTTGTTCAGCTTGTGAAAGAAACAGAGAGAGAGAGAGAAAGAGAGAGAGAGAGAGAGATTGAAACACCATCTTTCCCATTTTCTTTGTACCTGTGCTAAAGCCACGGACGTTCTGCTCTTGCATTTGTGACAGGAAGTAGGTGTAGTACTAGCAACCGAAAATAAAAGTGCAGTTTCAATTTTCAAGTGCTGTAACTGCACTGTACCACCCTGTCTGCAAACACACAACCTCAGCTGCGCCTCTTTACTCATTTTAGTACAAGCAGGTTTCTTGCATTGCCACAAAAATGGACACGGTAGTGATGAGAATAGCATCGGGGTTATGTCAGTGCGTTTGTTTGTTGTTGCACTCTTAATGTTCTCAATAGGAAAACGTTCTCACCTCTGCTCCTCAAAGAAAGTAAAAGTTGGTCCGATACTTCACTTCACGCAGGGAGCCAGCTGGCGATCACACGCCGGAGACATTTCTGACACAAATACTCACAGCATCCTCTAATAGTGACCATGTAACTTTGCAACAGCAGAACATCATACACATTTCACTTTTAATTAAACTTCTTTCCACGTCCACTTCTTTAGTCTGTCTGGGATTTTCAAACAAGCGGCAGACTCTTGCATCTTCAGCTCTCTCACCAGCACACACACGGTATCATTTTGAAATTAGTAACTTTCAAGAAGAACTTTGAAGACATTCAAGATGATATATTCACTGTAACAGATCACTTAGCACATGAAAATCTCAGGCCTCTTCAAGCCGATTTTCATGCGGATCAAACTACACCTGCAGTGATGCATTATGTAAAACACATTGAATTGCCTTTGTGTATGAAGTGTGCAAGTAAAAAAAAAAAAAAAGTATTGTAATTGGGGGATAATGCTAATAATATAAACACGGATAGAAACGCACAAGACAACAGACAAGACATCAAGACATAACACAAAATTTCATGCCCTGAAGGGATTCACAGTAATTGTGTTTCTAATGCAATGATAGACACAAAAAGATCAAAATAAAATGCACGTTGATGCATGACGCAGTATAATAGAAAATGCATGACACAAAAATTAAACAGCTTCTCTCTCAAACGCAAAACAGTTTGTCTACACATGGTTTTATCTGATGACAAAAAAAAAGAAACAAATTACAGGGTATAAAATCATTTCGATGGAGTGTAATGTTATTACTGAAACTTTTTTTTTTTTTTGTATTTTGTGTCTTATATGCGATTAATCTTCAGGGCAGAAATATATGGAATACACTGCATGTAACACACATGTCGAAAGCAATCTCTGCCACAGAATCTGAAACATCTTCATTGTGTGAGTGAAGACAACATCCATCAACGTTGCATGAAAATAATTTGCCAGCTTTATTCAATCTACATACGTCTTCGCCCCCCACCTCCCCCCCTCTTTGCTCTACCTCCAAAACTCACTCAGATGAGACGCCATGAGATTGTTATCTCGCCTCGCCTTTGTATGAAAATCAAATTGGGAATTGCTTTTTTCCTTGATTCACTTCCATGCAAACAAAGAAGTTGTTTTCTTATTTTCATGTAAATGTCTTTTTTATAGGAGGCGACAAGTGTAATCAATCTTCTTCAAGACAAGGTAGGAGGGCCTGCTGAGGGGGGATTATTGGTGCTTAGTAGCCCGGGGATCATAAAACAAGGAAATTGAAAGTGATATTTAATTGACACTGCCATTTCCACTGCACGGCGAAGTCTGGTCCCCCCCCCCCATCACTGCGTCTCTCCCACGCGCCCAGGCCATCTCGCTTGCCGCAGGTGAAGAGAGGGGAGGAAAAGAACTCGCCGGAGCAAATTTCCTTTCAAACCCTCCTCTAGAACCCGTTGAGCGAGCTGTCAATCTCAGAGCACAGCGCTGTGAAAGAGACAAGGAGGGGAAAGTTTTACGTTGAGAAAAATAGATTTCAAAATGTCACCTCATCGACGTGGTGCACCGTACTCTAGTGAAGTGGAACATGGTCAACATTGTGTATCTATATCTGAATGAATAACATACCGGTTTTATTCAGCTATGCCTGCACGTACGATAACAAAGAATCAAAACTGCTATGCATACCCATACATTGTAAAAGTAATGCTTTTAAGCTCTCTAAATCAGGATTTAAAACCCACCAAGGCGTGAATCACGTATTTGAATAGCCAATTCTACATTTGCTGTTTTGTTTATTTTTTTTGTCTTTGACATACGACTCTAAAATCTAAACGTTCTCCGATCTAAATTCCTCTAAATCCCCTTCTCGCTACCTTTGAAATGGTACAGTCTATTTGACTGTCACTTCCCACCACCAATTTCACCAATTAACACCACATAAATTAATCAGTCTTCATTCAATTATAACTTAGACAGTCTCTGGTCTCGCGCAGCAATAAAAGGAGAGAGAGTCGAGCGGAATTACTGCCTGAGATACTGTCTCTGAAATGGAAAGTGACACTGTCTAATTAGAGTAACCTAATGAGATCAGAAGGTGTCTTTGTCCACAGACTTGTAGTAGAATAGGCACCGATCTGCCTCTCTGACCCCTCAATGGCAACTCATGACCCGACCTATGGACTTACCGGAGGTGCCTTTAGTGTGTCAGCTTGTTCCATGATGAATCTGGTCATTAAAGAAAAAAATCACTAAAACCGAATAAAAACATGATCAAGGTGGCATTAAAAAGATCCGACGCGTGATTTTATGAATGTCCAGACACATTGATGCAGGTTGGAAAAACTGCTTTTTCTGTACTTTTTCATGATTCAAATACCATTTTTATATGACTTTCAACTTTAATAGATTTACTGTAGACTTATTGGAAGCTTAACATACCAAGTTAGGTGAATTTCAGTAAAGTCAAAGCAGAGATGTTACTGCTACTCTGCTAAGCTAGTTAGTTTTTGCACGAGTTTAGGTAGGATTTTTATTCTTCATCATGATTGTATATATTAGCCTACTGCCTTATTTAGTTAATGCATGTGGAAAAATGATCTGAATCTGAATTAACAGAATAATGGTTTGTCAAAATGGATATGTTTCAATTAAAACAAAGCAGTAAGTTAATTTAGTTTTAGCTTTGGCTAAGGCTAGCCATGGCTATTACACCAGCTGGGTACACTTGCTTTATGTAGAGCTAGTGCTTTAGATGTCTACTTGTGACTGTTGTTTCTGCAAATTCAACGTGTGGTTTGATTATTCAGGAAATTACACATCTATATGGTAGGAAGTGTTTTTTAAACAGATGCAAAAAGCTCAGTTTTTCCCATATGTATATATGTAATTACTGCGTTTTGGCTGTTGTAGCACAGACATAATGTAAAAAGATTTTTTTTTTTTTTTTTTTAATTTTGCTCATTATCTAAGATCGTTTTACATGTTGTTACACATGCATGCATTACTATTTAAAATGGCTGTATTTGTAACATCACTTATTCCATTGCAGCAGCAGCAGCAGCTTTCCGCCCAGCCTGTTTGTCTGACAAGACGTATTTAAAGAGCTCACTGCTGACCTACAGAGGCTTTAGACAGGCTTTGGGGACAGGCAGCAATTGGTGTCAAAGAGAGGCCAAACGGCAATGATTTATAGCCAGGAAGATTTGACTGGCGAGAAGCTGCTGCTGCCACAATTACCTTTACTGCTAAACTCACACACTGACTGCATGTTATTCCATGGGCTGCTGCCACAGCCAATGACACACACACACACACACACACACACACACACACACACACACACACACACACAGACACACACACACACTCCTTTCTCTTTTTTACAAGTGCTGTTCATGTTTGAGTGGTTGAGCCTCTGTGTCTTTGGCCTGCCTTGTCCACTTAAAAGGGCATTAATCAACGGCTACTTTATAAATCAGGAGGTCCTCGCAGGCTCACAGCGATTATGAGGTCAGGGCTCTGCAGAAGTACTTAACCAATTCCCAAACCCACCCAGACTTGATATATTTTGCTTCCTTGCAGCCAGGCGATTCATCATCATTCTCCCACTGAGGCGTAATGGAACAGGCAGGGAGGGAGGACGGGATGTTGAGCAGACGTATGGAAGATGAGAGCAAGGCAATAATGGGAGTAAAAAAGGAGGAAAGATTGGAGAATAAAGTGCTTCCTTCTTCACCCTTCTCTCCTACTGCTATCTTTCTATTCTTCTTTCTCCCTCCTCAGTCAGTCTCCAGCTCTCGCTCTCTTCCTCTCTGCTCAAATCCCTGGACTCTTTGGGGGCACTTAGCACTAACCAGCAGTCCCATTCATCCTGGCCCACCAGCTCCCCAAAATGATTTCAGATGAAGTTGAGACAAATGTCTAGGAGATGTACTATGTAGTAACTCTTCTGAATGCGGTGGCTCGGTGGGTCTACAGGCTAGCGGGCCTGGAGGTACAGTCATCGAGAAAGAGAAGGGGAAGAGAAAAACGGGGGGAGGGACATTGCATAAGGGAAGAAGGTGAGACTCGCAAAACCAAGGAGACAGAGAGGAGTTTGGCGGAGGGAAGAAAGTGTGAGGAAGGGGGAAGTCGTTTTTCACAGATGAAATCACAGAGAAAAACAGAGCAATAGACGTTGAGAGACAGAAAAAGAGAGGAAAGAGGGAAGAGCCCTTAACTACAGGGCTGGAAGGTAATGCCCCAGAGTGTTTCCCCTCATGAACACTGCCGGCAACAAAATGGAGCCCATAAGTCAAGCTAAAAGGGCATGAACAGTCTACTCCAGAGTGAAAGCGAAAAAAAGAAAAAAAAGTGTTTGTGAGCAGTGGATGGTGAAATCACATGGGCAAAGACTAATACTGTCTAATAGTATATGGTTAGATGAACAAAATACTTTCCCTTCGCGTCTTTTGACCTGAGCTATAATTGTCAATATCCATCAGGTATAAGACTATAAGTTAATTTGCTTTTTGATTCTTGAAAAACTCCACAAAAAACACAAGTCAACCCAGAAGAAAAAAAAAAAAAAAATGTCTTTGCTCTGTCAGTTAAATAAAATTGAGTAAGACAACATCCTGTCAGTGCTGCTCCATCTAAAAACAAATCTAATAGACACTTGAGGGCCGCACCTCAGGTTACCTGTACAATGTCCAATTTAGCAGCAAACAATGTCAGCCTGAGGAGACATACTGTGTCCTTTCTGAAGGGCAAAAGGAGGGAGGAACAAAGAAGTGATCCAAGTAGAAGAAAAAGAGAGAAATATGAGGCGTGGATGACGGGGAGGAGAAGGGAGAAAGGAAGGAAGAACATGGAGAACAGTGAAGGGAAGGAAGTGCTTCTTCTTCACCGCCTCTATAGAGACAGACACTCATCGTGGGTTTGACAGAGCAGGAGAGGCACTGGACGTAAAGTGGAGAAGACAGTTTCCATTACCCCTGGCACCCACCAGAGAATAATTTGCTGAGGCTGGGTAAATTGTGATTTAAGAAGTGTAATGACGTGTAATAATTTTCTGTCACTGTTGTCAGTTAGTAGACGAGGCAGGTCTCCGCAGCAGGGGGAGGAGTGAAGAGACGGGAAAACGGGAAGTTGGACGCGATCCAAACAAATGCGAGGAGACATATTGTGTAATGTGAGAAGAGGCAACTACAATCAAATCCATTACAAAGCACAACATAGCAAAGGTAAATGCTCTAGGAGAGTACATGTGTTAGAATTAGATTACAGTAGCGAGCCCAGATCAGAAAACCTATTCTATCACACATTTGGTTTGTTTTTTCTTTAATTCCCTGAGAGAATCAAGAACCAACTTCCTTGGTGGCTGCCACAGTGAGCAGTTAAAAGGGTTTCAAATAAAGTGGAAATGACCCCTGTTGCAAATACCCCTGGTACTTAATCCCCCCATAAACCAACCCAAGTTTGCCCTCAGCAGCTTAAATCCATACTATCAAAAAAATATGTCTGACTTACTCTATTTGTCCCCCTAAAAAGCAAATGCAGTGCAGCTCCATCCTATCAGATTTCTTTGCAGCTGGCATGGCAAGGAGGCATGGAATCGCTTCTTGTGTTTAAAGAGGGTTATGTGCCCAATGCACATGTAAACAAGATATATGTGGTCATGCTAACAAGTAATTTGAGAATTTGTGCGGAGAAGGTTTAACTTAAAACAGAACCACTATTTAGAACTTGGAGGTCAGAGAATATATCAACATTTCATATTGCTGTTCATTCATAGTAATGTTGTTTTCCCCAAAAAATAAATGTTTGTTACAAGTCAAACAATAATTGTTTGACTGCTTCACTTTTCATTTGGTTTCATATTTTTAAGATACTGTGAGGAAAAGATTAAAGTTTGAACAAATCGGTCTGTTTCAAACTGTCGGTGCACCTGTTTTTTTTTTTTGTTTTGTTTTGTTTTTTGTCTAAGGAAGGATGTTCTCAGAATTATGTGAACCTTTATTATCCCAGGGCCCAAACTATAGGCATTCAACAAAGGAGTTTTATCTTTGACATATGTAATTTATAAAAAATAAAGCGCCAGTCTCACTGTTATTAATGCCTCATCACAAGCTCCAATAGAGCAGGGAATCGTGGGCTTTGAGTGATTATGTTATCACTTTTAGTGTATGTTTTGCATAGACGTGCACAGGTTTAGAAGAGGGAGACACGGAGAACGGGGAAGGTAGAATTTGCAAATGTGAAACAGTATCTGGCTCTATGGTTCTTACAAGGATGCAATATATTAAAATACAAGGAGGCACACCAGATTTTGAATGCATATAAAAGTTTTGATACATTTTCCGAGAACTGTATTCCATTGCAAGGCTTAAGAAAATTAACATAGTTGACAAATATCATATAAAGGACAGAGAAAACTGACAGAGACTGAACGGACACAGAGAGGAGGCAACTTATTTGAAAAGGACAGATAGGGAGTGGGAGTCAATTTCAATTATTCAATTCAGTTTATCACGGAGAACATGTGGTGCAATATAGTAATGTCACCAACAATCAGTGTAATGCAAATTGTATGCCTCATTTTTCTTTTTTTTTTCTTTTTGGTCGACCGTACTATTTGTAACAACTTACACTTACCACTGAACCATCATTAATACATTGCAATACATGAAAGAGAAAACCGTATTTTGACTTTTTCTTTTTTTTTTCCCAGCCCAGCAGATAACTGCACTGGGCATACATATGTTTATCACAGTGATATCTCTATTACAAGTGCCTCGCTAAACAGAAATGCATAATGCATTCATGCAGAACACAAAATGCCATAAATCAAAATGAGAATGAAATGGATTATAATACAGCAGAGTGACTAAGCGGCGGTGACAGGACTAATTCAACATCTTTTATGGTCAAAACCGTGAGTTTCTGCTATTTTGTATTACACATTTGCTAAATTACAAGAACAAGCCCTGCCCCCTTTTGTCTTTACTCTCTCCTTTATATATATATATATATATATATATATATATATATATATGTGTATAATTTCTCCCTCGCTTCCTTTCTCTCTATCTCTCTCTGTTTCTGTGTCCTGCTTCCGAAAAGCAAAGTTTGTTTGATCATAAATCGTTGAAGTGCAATGACGTGTCTCCTCCACTTTCACTCAGTGGTCCTAGTAGTAGCAAGAGCAGATTAAAAAGTCTGCCACACTACCCAACCGGTCTCAGCATACCATTAGCATATATATGAGATTTGAGACATTTTCTAATATTCTCCAGCAGGACTCATCTGTCATGGCCTGGTGATGAATTATAAAATGCTTGTTTGGGTGTGAGGGAGCTGGAAAAGTGGCAGTGTGCCTCCCCTCCTTCTCATTACTTCTATAACCTTTACTATGCCTGTGTTATAAAAAAAAAAGGAAAGGGAGAAAATCAATGTTGGGACATTTCAATAAAAAAGGGAGGTTTGTGTTATTACCTATATGCCAGTAGTCAATATGTGTGGGAACTGGTTACAATTCCTATGCACAAGTGTCACAAAGTTACCAAGGAAGTGAATGGAGACAACAGGAGGAAGTTGCTCTGCCTGTATTTAGATTTCCTCCCTGTTCAAAACAGAAACAGTCAACAGAAACTGTCAACAACTTATAAAGATATATGTGTCAAATACTGGGATTGTGGATTCTGGTACATCCTCTGTTACAGGTTTACTTCTTCTTAATTAAGATTGCCACGCAAATGAAGACTAGGAGAACAACTGCACGTGCTACAAATCATTTGTTCCTCCCAACTTGGGTTAAAAATAAACCAACAGGACTGGGGTCCCCTCCAAACACAGCAGGTGAGCTCATACATAGACAAGCGTGTGGCGGCTGGGTCTGTACCCATGAGGCCTGGTTAGAACAAAATGGGCCACTGTCATGTGAGCCACAACACCTGTTAGTCAAGGTGTAGGCATCTGGTGCATATGGGGAGGCAAGCAAAGGTGAGCTGACCCCGGGGTATTAAATCTGGCTCCTGGGAATTCTCTCCTTTTCTGTGGAAGCCAATAATGAGATGGAGTTTTCTCCAAAGAGCTGAAGAGTTTACTCTAGGTGATTGCAAGAGATATGGGAAGTAACCAGATAGACCTGATAAATCCTAACTTGTAGTATGGGTGAACAAAAAATGTCTGTGTATGAGGTTCCTCAGTTCCCATCTCCAGATTTTTTTTTTTTCCCTGCATCTAAGACCTTCGGCTGATTGTATAGAATCTGTTCAAACCCTCCACTGAAGGGGACGGCTGGTTAGAGTTGTTCCCAAAGGTTGCAGAACCCAAGAACCTTGTGGTGAACATCAGCTGTGATGGAAGCGATCAAGTTCAAGAGGATTTCAAGCTTAGTTAGCTCAGGGAACACCTGAATCAGCAGACCACTATTGGGAGGCCTGCATGGCGAGGACCCAAAGGTTGCCTAGGCGAGGAAGTAGTTCAGGAAGACCATGGCGAAGGTCTTTCTGTCGGCCTCAGAGAGAATCTGGCAAACCATCAGATGACTCTGAAATGAGAGGCAGGGTTTATCCCAGGCTGGGCTCAGCATGGGAGGACCTTTGTGTGCTGAACTCGATTATAGATATTGTCAGGCAGTGGAAGAGACACTATGAAGAATCCCTAAACTTGACCGACACGAGACAAAGTCGTACAATTTACAGTCGACACTAGGGCTGAAGGCTCTGGATATTGTTGGGCTAATCTAATGTTTTTTTTGATGTCACGTGGGGGTTGGCAACAGTGCTAGTGGATTAGTTTAGTTTGGATGTATGGATCAGCACGCCCTCTAGGGACTGCTATAGCAGATCTTTAGACACCATCTTGTTTAGTAAGTACATTATTTCTGAAGGCCTAAACCAAGGATTTTAGGAAGGCTAATACTCATCTTACACTCATCAGGTGGGAAGAAAAACTCCCCGTGTGACATGCCCCTTTTACTTTGTTTCCGCCCCATACTGTATACATATAGTATTTGTATGTATGTAGTATGGTTACAATTCTTAGCAAAGAATTACCTACCTTAATGTAGATAGCCAATTGTTTGCTAGCATGCAAGCCATAGTCATTTGATGTCAGCTGGGTTACACTCACTATTGTTACTAGTAAAAAAAATGCTGCTTCAATAAGTAAGCTGATCAAATATACGGACACGATTCTGCAAATAAAAAATGCTTAATAATTCAGCAGTATAAAAATGTACGTGATGCATAGTAACCACCTTATCTCATGGAAAATAAAAATTCAATTTTGTTTATGGATTAAGAATTTATGTAAAAACATTATAACACAACTACTTCATTATTGTAACTCTTAGTATTAGAACTGTGGTACAACACATGCAACACTCTGTTTACTAAAAGTTGTCCTGGTCAGTTTTTTGATCTCTTAGTAATACACAGTACTTAGCTAAAATATACAATGTGTAGGCTATAGTGTAATCTATACGTCAAAAAGTCTTGGTCAACAAGTTGGATTACAGCTTACACTTTGTACAATTTACCTTCGCGAGAGTTTAGCCACCACATCTCATGGTGTGACAGGGGAGGTGTAATACTTTATAAAGCTTTATATTCCAGCTCCTTGCAAATATCCCATGTGTTAATTAAATGAGTAAAAAGTGCACTGGCCTGTGTCCTAAATTAATTGCTTTCTATTAGATTACATTATTGTAGATAGACCAAGCCATATTATTAACATTGTTGTACATTCTCCTACATTCAATTTCCTTGAACATTATTACAGAGAGAAATCACTCTCTCTTTCTCATGCTGTCTCCCCCTTTTTCTTCCTTCTCGAGATTGTTCCAAATTTCTGTCATGGTGCATTCTGCTCAGTTAATTAAAGGGGGCTAAAGTGCAGTGGCCTGTATCCTATTGCCATCAAATCCATAACTTAGAGAGAAAACATTTACATTAACTTGCCATTAATACCGCCTATGCCGACTTTTCAATTCCCGCTAAGTATGATCTTACACAATAATTGCTGTTGCCTGTAAGACAAAAAGGCGAGGAGGTGCATGAGGGGGACATGAAAAAAAAATTGATGCTACTGTTAATTAAATGAATAAAAGTGCAGCAGGCTGTGTCTTGGAAAACAGCTTTGAGTAATAAAAATATAGCCAACAATCTCTTTCCTCTCCTTCCATTCAATCCAGTTTTGAATGCTATTACACAAGGTAATGGAGTTTGGGAATGGGAACTTCTTGATAGCTGTCAGAAAGAAAGAGAGAGCCAGGGAACAGGCAGAGAATGCCTTGTATTTCTTTCTTTTTTTTTTAATAAAACAACTAAGCTCAGCAGTCTGTATCCTATCTCAGCTATTGCATCTATTGGATTGGATTATTTTACATTTTGATTGAAATGATGTCCACGCCAGATAAAAGCACAGACCCCAGCTGTTGTAATTGAATCAGGGTGGAGTTGTTTATTCGGTTGATCTACAGCGGTGATTTGCTTGTCCTAACACCCAATGCATAAAAGATCCACTCTTGTTTAACACACTGCTGATTAGATCTGTTTAAAATGGCGAAACAAGAGGCGTCCGTGTCCAGAGATGGGCAGGCATAAAGATAATACATATAACGGCATCAGGAGAAGGGGGAGGAATGGAGAGCAGCAGAGGAGAGGAGAGAAAGGAGGATACAAAGGGGCCCCACGCTCCCTGGCTCTCTTGATGGTCTTGTTAAATGTGTGTGTGTCTGTCTGCGTGTGCGTGCGAAAGTGTCGTGCAAGAGCGCTGTGGATGCACCATCTGTTTAACTTTCCATGTGTGACCAGAAACTTTCAATAAATAAATTTCACGTGGCACAGATACCAGATGCACAGGGAGCCTTGAATAACATTTAAATAACATCTAATAGTATAGAGTAAATGTAAATGTTCTCATCCCTGACAACAGACTCCTCTGAGGATTTTAAAACAGGTTTTTTTTTTTTTTTTTTGCAGTTGAATAGTACCAAGAGGTACTGTAGGCCACACACACACACACACACACACACACACACACACACACATACACACACAGACACACACACATACACACGTACACAATGTTTCCAGTAATTTATTCAAGTTAATATAGTCAGAATGAACACATCGCAAACGTGAAATTAGACTGAAATCTTGAGTGTCAGATATCACTATTTGATGTAATATTACACAGCATTAGTTCGTACACATGATTTAGTGAACCTTATTTATGAGGACTTCTAAATGTACGCCATATAATGGATGGTTGATCATCAAATAATGACTCTTATCATTTTGGAGTAGGATGCACATCCATCATGCTCAGAAAAAGGTGAACGTACGCCCCAGTGCGCAATGCATGCTGATTTAAATATCGCTCCTTGAGGGACCACATATGAAAACATAATCTGCTTAGATTGTGATGCCCCTCGTACAACAATAACTATGTCAAGGTCACGGGCAAAGTCCCAAAAATGTTTACATTTTTGCATGTCAAATAAGTGATAAGAGGCCCTCTTTTTGGTAAACATCAATGTCATATCAGGACTAGACAGAGCTTCCTTTTACCTTTAATAATCCCTGTTCAATTTAACATTGTAGTGTTTAGGAAAGAAGAAAGACAATAATAATAATGTATCAAATTGTGTAGTGAGCGCTATAGTGTAAACCTTTAAGATAAACACTCCATGTACAGCGTGGCACAAAAGGATGTGTGTATAGGCTACCGCAATCATTAAAAGAACAATATGTATCAGCTATCAGCCACAGCAGCAAGATAACTTTACAGTAAATGTTGTTATCATAAAATCCAGTTGTGTATAATAAATATGTAATCATCATCTCAACCGGTCAGTTTTGACATAAAAGCGTTAAACCGGAAACAGGATATGTATCAACTGTATGAACTTTACTCGGGATAGAAAACACTGTGTAATCTTGTTTGTATATTATCTGCATATGAAACCTTTTGCATCCGACTCTATCGCGGCCAAAAGAAACTGATTTTATGAAAGACACAGATCATGTGTTTAATAATTTCTCATGTTTCAGACGCGTTTGGGTCACCCCACTATAATCAATCATCTCTATTAGCGGCCATATCTCGCGCTCCACCAGCCGTGACCCCTGGACAGCTGAGCTCAGATTTTATCACGGCATGCATGCCACGTTTTACTTTCCCTGACACCCCTGTGTTGCTTTACACCTCTCTCTGCTGTCTGCTCATGTGGTGTTATAAGCATCCTGTTGTCGTTTAGTTGTTTTATCGGGCTGTTGCTATTACTCATTGTGGCCCTTTGGTAACCTGAAACATATCAGACACCTGAACTCTGCACAGACAGCTGAAAACAGAGGGAATCGCTTTAAAGTGACCCGAGTCTACAATTTTAAATTGTAATGCACAGTAACGCTGTGTCCCTGAAAAACAGAACACATACATTACACTCATGTCACAAAGAAGAAAAAAATGCTTGTATTCTATTTACAATCACATTGTACTCCATGTACCAGGTTTTGTCTCTAAATTTCTATATCTATATTCTTTTGCACCTGCCAAACATCATTATGCCTTTATAATGATTTCCTAACACCTAAAAAACATTTGAACTATATTGTCACTGAAATGTTTTCTTTTCTCTTCATTTAATGCTAAATATTTTCAGCAATATATAAAATGCTATAATATACAATAATGTTTAATATAGAATTATCATTACTTTGGTTATAAACATAGTAATAAACACACACCCACTATGAGGTTCCCACAGTATACCTTATGAAAAGTGAAAATGCAGGCCAGTCAACATCTGTGATTATTTTTACAATTTCATTAAAAAATTTCTTCTGAAATGTAGCTCAAGAGAAATGTGTTGTCTTTGATATTTCACAGGTGTTCCCCTAAAAAGTGTCTGTTAAATGGGTTTATCATTGACCAATATTCAGGCAGCAGCAGCTGCTGCTGCTTCAGTTCAAGTAAGGCAAACCTAATGAGTTGAGCCTCCCCACTCATACTACTGTAGTTGTTTGAGCTAAATATAGGCAAAGCCTAGATGGGTCTTACTGCAAAGACTAGTTGAGTTTTGGAAAAAAAAAAATCAAAACCAAAGAAAGTGCAAAGATAATTGAGAGAATTTCCATTTGGATACAAATTATGAAAAAAAAAAATGTATTAAAGGAACAGATTTTATTGTTTGAAAAGTTCTAGATAGACAGGTAAGTTAGGGATTATGTTTAATAATGACTAATGATATTAATAACACTTACTTATACAATAACAAAACATCTAGGAGTTTATTCAGTACAACTGATGAAAGAAACCAGGAAAAAGAATGTGAACAGAGTAAGATGATTTTCTCATGTCTATGCAGTCTTGTTTACTTGACTGAAAACTGTCATGTGACTCATGCTGGATACTCGGAGTGTGGTGTTTACATGCTGTCCAAACATAATAATCATAGTACATGACCATAGACTCATTAGCGTTAATTGTTGTATTTATGTAATGACATTAATAGACAACTAGTGGGCATGTGAATATAACCAGTGATAAAAAAATATACATTTTAAAGCCACCCTTGAGCGCTTTTTCATTGTACATTGCCTTTAGGCTTTTTTTTTTTGTGCTAATATATTAATTTGTAGTTTATATCACAACTTGTTGACCTGGTAAAACAAATAGTTGGGGTCATGCAAGGTCAAGAAAAATTATAATATTTGCAACCAGCACACAATCTTACTTTGCAAGATACAGATGTTGTGTGCCTTCAGGACTGGTTTATACTGTATAGATCACAGCAGATATCAATACACACACACACACACACACACACACACACACACACATACGCACACACTCACTCACACTGTATTACTCACACTGCTGCCTGTCATGTTGGAGATATTTACATCAGTCCACATCAGAAAGAGAGGGATGAAACAGAGATGTTCTCAGCTTGTAGACGCCAGCGGATGACCTTTTTTTCTCACTGCTGGTATCAAGCCTTCAAACACAAATCACACACACACACACAGGCGCACACACACTTGGAGAAAAAAAAAAAAAAGAAAAGAAAACACAAAGCAATAATGTGGAAATGTTAACAGCTTACAATTAAAAATGTGATTTATGTTCCGTGCAGCTGTTAAATGACACTGCAGCCCAACGATATCGATTTCCATATCATTAGCATAATAGTTTTATTGTGCTATAATTACTAAATAAAAAGGCTCCTACCTGGCAAACCTTACTGCAATCAGGGACTCTTAAACGAGCAAAATGTTGCCTCACACAAGTAACATGGGTCAATTGCAGCCGGGGATAGTCGGGGGTAATGATTAGATCATTAAAATTTAGTCTATGCTTCACAGAGCATAGAGAAAATTAACTTCCCCCCACCAAGCTCATTTTTCTGCTGAACATGAAATAATGATTTTCTGCCAGTATAATTACAAAGCTAACATCTGATAGAGTCAGCATCCAGGGGGGATTATCACATGCATGAGTATTAGACCTCATTACCAGCTTGACTGCAAAATTATTACATCTTGTAATTGGATGGCGAGATTTATACACAGATTGGGCCAGGGTTCCTCGGTAAGATTGTAATTACAGGCTTCGCTGGTTCGCTACTTATCACACTGCATGCAGGAGGGAGGAGGGATGAAAAAAACAAGTGGAGAAGAGGGGAAGGAAGGACCGTTTCATTAAGCAGGGCTACCCTATCAATGGCAGAATGGCGTCGTGGCCAGGCTGCGCAAACGGCTGGGGCGAGTGGGTAACATCTTCCCTCTCTTTCTCTATTTATGAGGCCAAACAGTGGAGGTGTTTGCAGATGGAGGGGGGGGAGTTGCATTTATTATTACTGGGGTTCCTCTCCCTGACAAATGGGATTTCATTTATTTAACCTCTGCTGATCTGTTCCAGTGAAACATATAAACAAGCCATCCGTTTTTTTACGACCGCCGCAGAGTCAACGCCTCAATTATCTAAAGGCTAACTAAGTGTTAAAGTGAGCCATCTGCCAGTGGGAAGCCCATTGATTTAATTTGCCTTGTGGTTTTACCCCCGATGCAACCGGGGGCCCCACTTTGTGCCTGTAGAAAAAGAGGCGATACACATACCCCCCCACACCCCCACCCCCCCACCCCACCCATTGAACTTGAGTTCAAAGAGAGTGGTCGTGGGGTGTTTGTGTGCATGCGGTTGTTGCCATGTCACCACACACTCCCCCGGTTCCTTCTCGGAGCATGTGTACTTCCACTACACCTTATATTCTACTGTGGCATACAAGTGAAAAAGAGAGATAGAGTGAAAGAGAGGGAAAGAGGGGTTAAGAGAAATCAATACCTGGGCTTAAATTTGACGAGCAGGATGTCGGGCTGCCAACGGAGGGGACACCTTTGTTCTCCTGTAGCCAGCTAATCTCTGCCTGCATGCTGAATGACTATTGACACAGTGTGTGCATGTATGTGTGTGTGCTCGTCTGTGTGGATTTGTAATGTCTGTGTTGTCCATGCATATATTTTTCCCCCCCGTTACCTGATTGGATAGTATATAAGTAGTATCTGTATGCATGCATGTTTACGCGTGTGTACGTGTGTGTGTGTGTGTGCATGAGTGCATGTGTGTGTGTGTTTGTTTGCATCCTGGAGGGCTCCTTTGCAGCTAATTTTATAGTCGGCCCCACACACTAATCAGTGTGCCAGCAGTAATGGAGTTGTTATTGGAGTCCATTACAAAGACCTAGGTTGGATCAATGCTGGTATCAGTGTTCACAGATGCAGCTGGTTCAAGCCATGCAGACACAGAGATTCAGAGGGGAATGTGTGTGTGTTTCTGTGCGTGTGTGCGTGTGTGCGTGTGTGTAAATGCTTTCTCGGTACGAGTAAAAACTCAGACCACAGGCTCAGTGGTTCTTACAGAGAAGTCTTTTAATTATACAACTAATATTGTGTCATTCAGTTTTAATAATTTAATGTATTAAATGATATAACATTGAATCTGGAACCAAATTTGTAAGGACTAATGAGGATCAAAAATACCTCTACTCATTTTTTATTTTGACCGTTTACAAAAATAAGTTATAAATGGATTTCTACTGAAAAGTGACAGAACTCGGTCACCAGTACCTTCTGTGAAGTAATGCTGTCAAAATATTAATTTCACTAAACCAGTTACAAAGTCATCTCGCAAAGAAAAACTCAGGTTCTCAAAAGAGTTCGTCATGAGGTAGCCCCACCTGTACTGCAGGTGCTGAGCTGTGTGGAATACATGTGGGTGGCTGGTTTACAGCAGCGCAGCTACCAAATTCAGCCAATAATCACCCGCTGCTAAGACTGTGAGTATTATTGGCAAGCAGATGAGAGAAAATCCCTTCAAGTGACACTCAGTCCCTTCATGAGCAGCAGCTAAAGAACACATGGCTCACTCTAATGGACAGTGACCTTATGTATTGACTCACTCGCACCTGCATGCACATGCACATGTACAGTAACAGTCTCTTGCACACACACACACACAAAGGCCCAATACAACATTCCTACATTTCCTGAATTGCAGCCTGTGATTTTAATCATTTTATTTTGATATCTGCAGATAATAAGTTATACTCCATATGTTGAGACAGTCATTTTGTTTTAGCCCATTTATTTCTCTCCCACCTTCCCTCACATCCGCTCTCTTCTTCTCCTCCTCCATCTCCCTCTCTCGTTTACACCGGCATCTATCCCTAGCCCACCCCACCCCTTCACCATACCTCAATTATTCATCCTCCTTCTCCCCCTCCCCACCTCCCTCCAGCCTTTCTCTCTCCCCACTTCTCACTCCCTCTTTCCTTCTTTCTTATCCCCTCTTTTCTCTTACTACATCGTACCATCCCTCCTTCCTTCTTTTCTATTTTCTCCATCTTTCAGTCTCAGTCCTTCTCCCCTCCCCTCATTCTTTCCCTCCTGCTCTCCCTCCATCTTTGTTTCCCCCAGAGTCACTCATATGGTATTTAAGTGGAATGGGGCCCATTAACCCTGCCAGCTTGTGTCTCTTCTCTCCTCCATTGATCAGAATGCACACTGGAGATATTTTATTACTGCTGGGTGTGGGGGACTGGCAAAGCCATTTAGGCAACTCTTCATTCTTAGTCATGATGGAGTGGGATTGTGTGTGTGTGTGTGTGTGTGTGTGTGTGTGTGTGTGTGTGTGTGTGTGTGTGTTTTATGTGAATGAATATAGGATTGGACACAGATTAGGAGGAAAGTTGTTCCCCCGGGAACTATCAGAGGGCATTATGAGTGTAGTTAGGCCTGCTGGAAATGGCTGGGGAAAAGAGCTTTTTTTTTTTTTAATTGTGTCTTTGTCATTAGTTTGTGTCTTGATTCATTGTATCAGTCAATATCAAATGTTGCTTGAACTTACAGATTTCTTTATATTTTTCTATTATTTCCTCTTTCTTATGTCTTATGTACATCACATTTACTAGTTCAAATATTATTTTGCTTATTTGATATTCTTATTATATCGTCATGAATAAAATGCCCAATCAAATGAATTACAAATTGTTTGCCCAAATGCCATATATGTATATAAATATATATATACATATATATATATATATATAAAACATTTCTTACAGCAGTATATTGCTGCAGGCGGATCGATGGCTTAAGTTTAGCCTGTAGAAACACTGTTGATTGTGGGTGTGATAAAACTAGTGTAAATCACTGTATCCTTTGTGACTCACAATAAACGTTTGCAACAATACTAGAAGGAAGAATTGGCAACAGCGGAGACAGATAAATGAAAGGTGCATGGAGAGACGTCAGGAGAGGTTCTCGCAGGTAAATGTCAAGGAGGCTCAAATCCAACTGCTCATAACTGCATAGATAAGATTCATCCATGGCTCTCCATGGCAATCCCATAGCTCACAGGGCCTCTCTTTTTGCTGTGATATTGGGGCACTTCACCTCGCTGCTACTCTCTCTGTCTGTCATGGTTATTCCATACCCTTTGGGCAGGATTGCACAAATGAAGAGTGGATGAGTCATGGAATAATTCTGAGCTGAAGTGCAGTTCAATTATTAGATGCTCTGGAGTGCAAACTCCTCTTCCAGTATTATTCAGCATGTGCTCATGTGCTCATATGCTAATAGGAACATGGAGCGGGTTATCCAAGGACAGTCGCTTCTGTTTAGATAATAACAATAATAATAATAATAATAATAAAAATAATAGATTTTACTCAATGGCCCATCAGTGATAATTGATGATTCCAGATCATACCGCTGGTTTGCAAAAGGGAAATATGCGCTCTACTGCAAACTGTATTATTTTGTTCAACTCAAGACTTTGGCCCTGGATAAAACATGGGCTACCAAAAATGTATTGCAGAGGCAGAGGTGGAATTTCAATCTAAGTAAGGACTGGACTTCTTCCCAGTGCACACAAACCATAACACAGAGCGGAAAACAGCTGGAAACCTTCGAGATGAGAAGGTGACAAGAATCTGACCCATCAGCTTTAAAATAAATGTCATTTCTTTTGTCTTTTGACTGAATACAGATATGACAATAAAATAGAAATGTTTGTGGACACTGTACTTTGTTGTGTATTTTAATGGTACTGCATGGGATATGTTGAAAACTGTGGAATTACAGTTTATGTTGGTTCATATAACCTGTTACGTCACTTCAATGCCAGTTTTCTTTAGAAGTGAAGGCCATGGTGACTGCACAGACTTTATCATTTTTCTTTTTCTTTTTTTTTTTTATCAATGTTTCCATGACAGCTTCTGAGATTGAAAGTGGGCGTATAGAACTATGAGCCACTGCAGGGACAGGAACAAATGAAGAGATAATAGGAGACGTGAGCCTGGGGAGAAAGTCAAAACAGAGTCAATGAGTGTGTTGTAATTTATCCTTAGCTCAGCAGTTCTTGGCGTGTGAGTTTGACTTGATTCAACATGAGGATAAATGTCAAAAT
The DNA here is from genome assembly GCF_021018895.1 of Seriola aureovittata. Lineage (NCBI taxonomy): Eukaryota > Metazoa > Chordata > Actinopteri > Carangiformes > Carangidae > Seriola > Seriola aureovittata. Next base: position 18,426,745 of record NC_079370.1, on the reverse strand, counting down.
GCAGGGATTTTTACTGTAATAGGCACAACCACACATGGAGGTAAGCCCAGTACACGTTCATTCACATTTTAAGCCCTTGAGCCTTTATTACTTGCTGAGATACCAAAGATTTCTTTTTTTAAGTTTGAAAGCTGAAGATAACTATTTTCAAAAAAAAAAAAAAAAATCTCTCAAATTGGTAGCGTGATATACAGTACGTTTCATTTGAATAATTTCATTCAGTGTAATGACCCACTAGTATGTACACTACCATACTACTTCAAGCTCTACATAATAGATTACACTGCACAAGACTGCACTGTGTACCCTGTTGTATTTCATTGTAATGTTTCTTGTATGGCACCAGACCAAAGTGAGATCTCAATCATTCACACAGAACAGTTTTATTGTTATTGTTGCTGACATCTACGTGTTGACACATTGTCAGCAGGAAAAGGGAGAGAGAGGGAGGGAGAGAGAGAGAGAGCTTTGGCAGCTATGTTCCGTGTGGAAAAAAAAAAAAAATCTACTGGACGTGGCTCAGTCGGTTCAGCACAAGGAACTGGCCAATTATTTCTGAAATGGCAGGGGAGTTTTTGAAATGTGAGAATATTTCCCCGGATATACACCGCAGACAGCAAATAAATGACAAGCACATAAACAAGACGTTCGAGTGATGACTATTTCCCCTTCTTCTTCCCTTCACAAACGCACATACACAGAAACACAATGGACAGAATAGTGTTTGTGATATCAAAATTATTGACTCAAAAGCTCTGACCACTCAGTAAACGCATTCATTGTGTGTGTGTGTGTGTGTGTGTGTGTGTGTGTGTGTGTGTGTGCGCGCGTGTGTGTGTGTGTTTGTGTGTGTGTGTGTGTGTGTGTGTGTGCTTACACCTCTCCGTGTGTTTCGGTATGTTTGCTCGTGTGTGCGCACAGATTCCATTCACTTCAAGCAGTGTTTCAAAGGTTGGCGTGTGTATCATAAACCTGTGCTGTTTGACAATTGATTAAATAGCATTACTGCCAATCAGCAGCTCAGATGCTGAGCGTCGGGTCACACGGGTTGTGGATTCTTTCCCTTTGCTGTTGACAGGCTGCCCAAATAAAAAAAAATGTTTACATATCCATGTCTGCAGTTTATGTCCACAATCAACTGGTTATACATGATATAAAGTGTCATGACCAACGCGTTTTGCCTATACAACCATTCAGATGTAGGGTCGTTCTCAAAGGAAATGAAACACAGCTCATAAATCGCTACAATTTCAATTAAAAATTAAAAAAATAGGAATCTTAAAACGGGTTGTAAGGCACACAGAGTTATGTTAGCATTTAAGACAGAAATATGCTACACATAACACACGACCTCCAGAGGAGAAGAATGACAGTTGGCCACAAGTGGTGCGTTACCCAGAGGTGCATTAACCCCGGTGAAGACACGGTCAGAACATATGGGGTGAAAGCAAAACCATTCTGTCAGAGTGGTTTCCCTCTGTATTTGACAAGCCAAGCAGCAATATTACACACATTTTTACATTCTCAAATAACTGTTCATCCAATATTTAACCTAACGTCTCGGCCAACTGCTCCGGGTATAGATGATCCTACCTCCCTTTAACTCTTGACAGTTTGATCAAAACACAAGAGTCAAGTATCAGACCAGAAAAAAAAAAAACACCAGTATTTATTTGTTTTCAGGTCAAGCTTCTTCCACAATAAGAGGTTGACCCATGACCCCTCTCTCCATTAATCAATGTAGAGATGAATAAATAAGTGGGATATCTGGCAGCTGGCCTTCCAACAAGCTGTCTACAACCTTCCAAACCACTTCAGAGTCATTTGCCAAGGGGAAGCCTATAGATCAGCCAAATGGAGTTTGAAACCTAAAGAGTGGCCGGGGGATTGGAGAGGAGGAGAGGGGATGATAGCACGGCAATCTGCTACTGGTGTGGGGGGTCTCACCGGTGAAGGGAGACACGTAGAGAGGAGGGGGGGGGGGGGGGGTCAGTAGTGGGAGACGAGAGAGGGTGCTGGAATATTTTAGAGGGGAGATGAAGGGTGGGTGGGAGGTTAAAATGGGAGAGGGGAGGTTGTGTAACAAGAAATCAGACAGAGATGCTGGATAATCTGTTGCTGTGGGTGGTCTGGGAAGGCCAACGGGCAGACGAAAGAGGCAGGGTGACAGGAAGGACTTAAAGGGACAAGCGGGAGGAGGAGAGGAAGGTAATATGATGGTGGACTCCAAGGAGAGAGGAAGTGGTCGAAGGGAAAGGAAAGTTGGGTAGGGGTTTAAAGCGGACTTGGAAAAGGAAGAACTGACTGTATTTGACTTGGTGATGTGCTTCGACTTGACAATTCATCTTGTAACAGAAGTTATAGTAGAGTTAGACTAGTCAATTTTGGGTGGGAGAGATGACTGTCCATTAACATCACCTCAACATATTTTTATTTACCATATACGTTACGCTGAAAGGCAATGGGCAGTATGGTAACTGAGGTAAAGTTCCTGTGTAAAATCAGTAGATGGAGGGAGGAAAGACAAAAAGTGAAGACGGGGATGGAGAGTACAGATGAGGGGGAGGGGGGAGGGTAGGGGGGTATGGGAGTTCTCCACTCCTTCCATTATTGATCATGATCTGAGCCCACCAGAGGCACCAGATGTTAACCAGGCAGTTTAAGTTTCCATTGGCCTGTTTAAAGCTGCCAAAACTCATCTCCCTCTCCCATCTTCCCTGTAATTTCCCCTCTGCTCTGCCACAACAATTTGTTTTATTTTACTTCCTTAGAGGGCGCTTCAGCAGTTTATTTCACTTCCACAAGGCTTGCAAGAGACATATCTTCAAAATCAAAGCAGTACAACGTAACCCAATAGCATTTTGTTTTTTTGTCATCACAAAACCTCCTCCACCAAAACTCCATGCTCCAGTTTGTAGTTAAGCAGGATTTGTAGTTTCCAGTTTGAAACTCAGATGACCTTGATTGTGTTTTTATTATATTATACAGTTGTTTCCACTCCCTATCGTGAGTAAACAGAACTTCATGTGTAAAATTTGTGGATTGCCCCTTTAATGTCTGGTCACCCCCTCTAAATGCTGTCACTTGTCAGTCTCTCCCTCTCTCTCTCTCTCTCTCTCTCTCTCTTTGTGTCCCACTATCTGCCACCCACCAATGTTGCTAATGAGCAAATTGATTTAGAGCTAATGACATCTGGGATACAGTGATACTCCGCACATCACAACTGACACAACATTGAAGGAATGGGAGGGAAACTGTTTGTGTGTGAGGATGTGTGTGTGTGTGTGTGTGTGTGTGTGTGTGTGTGTGTGTGTGTGTGTGTGTGTGTGTGTGTGCATTTCTTTATGTTGTACCAACAGTTTCTGTTTCAGAGTGTGTGTGTGTGTGTGTTTGCACTCTCTATATTTCTCAGGTAGTATCTGTGGGACACATCAGGAGTGTCCCAGTGACCTGATCCTGAACAAATGAAATAGAAACGCTTCGGATGGGAAACAAGAGCAGCCACATAATTCTGTTTGAAGAGAAAATCAATTCAACACCAAAACACAAGTCACTCATCCACCACACTATGTCTCCACTATGGCTGAAGATGAAGTCATTGTCCCAGTTTGTATGTTGTTGCTGTTGCTGCTGCTGTTGTTGTTGTTGTTGTTGTTGTTGCTGTTGTTGTTGTAGTTGCTGCTGTTACGTTACGTTATTTTAGATGCATATTTTTCATCATCATACTGCCAGCACTGGCTCTGAACATGCCACTGAATCATAACCATTCATGCCATGCAGAATAGTAGTGTATGAACATAGATAAACCATAAACAATTCTAAACCATGCACAAAAGCAAAAACAGTTAACAATAACCATTGTATTAGTGCTCCCTTGAAAGTTACCTACAGAAGCCTGGAGGTAACATATTCATATGATGGCAAATAAAAACACAAAAAAAACAACAACTTCTGATTGACCTCATTCACTGCATTTCATTTCAGCACATTGCACATAAGAATAAAAGCCATCAGCAAGTATTTGTTGTGTTAAAGTGTGTTTGACAGCGTTCACATCCATATTGTGCTACATAAAGATCTTTATATAGACTCTCCAATTTTGGAACAGAGCAGAAGGACGGTTAATGAGCTGTAATTCCTACGCCGCTCAGTGCTCGGCCAATATGGACATGAACAACTTCATAATTAAAGCTGTAAGTCTGCGCTTTAACCTCATGGAAGTGTTTCATATCAGATCCAGTGTGTCAGGGCCAAGATAAAAAAAAAAAAAAAGAAAAAAATAGCACTATAAATTTGTACAAAAAGACACACATGCATAACCACACACACACAACCATACGAGTTGCACATGATCAGAGAAGAGAGGGAGATTGTTTTGTTTTTTGTAAACTTCACTCTTCCTTCTGTTCTGTCACTCTATTGATTTCCTGACAGAGGGACCTATTAAAGACCAGTGTCTGGTGTCTTAAAGGTTAACTAATCAACAGTAATGGAAAAGAGTGAGACACTTTTACCTCACCAACACACACAAGCACGTCTGCATCGTGCTTAACTTTTCATACAATAATGTTACACTCCCCGCGTGTGTGTGTTTGTGTTCTCGTATTAGGTGGATTTACGCAGCCACACTAAAATGAAAACCGCTTTTATTTTTTTTAATGTTCTGAATTTGCAGAACCATATGTAGGGTGAATGAAAGTAAGGAAAGAAACATGCTTGTGTGTGTGTGTGTGTGTGTGTGTGTGTGTGTGTGTGTGTGTGTGTGTGTGTGTGTATGTGAGCGTGTATTTCTTTTGTATGACTGTGTATGCAAGTGCGAGTGTGCGTGTTGCATCAGACGCTTAAGTGGTATTAAATCACATTTAGTTTTGCATGGTGCAGATGTGATGTCCAGGCCCGTGTTTAAATGTCGCAGCATTGATAAGGTGTGACTGGACCCAGTCAACTGTTAAGGTTTTGATGTCGCATTATAGAGTGTTTAGTTCTGCGTTAATGGGCTGCTGCACAGGAGAATGTTACATTTACATCAGTCAATGTGTATCTCATGTAGGACATGGAGGTTTTTTTCATGTGTGTATTTTCTCTATAGATTTATTGAGTAGGGATGAATGCATGTCTTTGTAATAAATATGTTACAAAATACTCTTGAATTAACAATAGGTAAGTTTATATAAGTATATTAATATATATTATATATATATCTATCTATATATATATAGATAGATATATACACACTGTGTAGGGTTTCCACAGCCATCGATTAATCTTCTTCCTTCATTTGAGCTCCACACTTGTGACATTTATAGTTGTCTGTGTTTCTTTGCCGGGCTCCTGTATTAGAAGCCCACTATGTACCTAGCGATTTTATTACCAGATTTTGAGCAGCACAGTTGCAATACTTCAAGAAACCAGGAGGTGGCAGCTCTTATACTGTTTCCACAAGCTCCTGACCCAACGACTGAGGAGGCTTACACCATCCGCAAGTCTGACACCATCCACAGCTTACGACTTTAACTATTAAATTGAAGAAAGAAGAGTTTATTTGAATAAAAAAAAAAATAAGTGACATGAATGAAAAATTATTTTCATATTCATTGTTTTGAACTGAATATGACATCTGAATTTGTACCAAATTTTAAATGTAAAATATGTCAGTTAATTTTGTTTTATTTAAACTCATTTTAAATGTCATTAATCCCATTATTTCCATGCTTTATTTTCTGTGCAAATAGAAAAAATAATGAAGATAAGATTTGTTTTGTCTCAGCTCAAATTCTCCCTTGACATCCTTTCCTAAGTGACTGACCTGACTTTCAAACCGCCGCACAAACACCGCCATCATCATATTCTGCAATGACCGACTCGCAGGCACACGAAGGAACAATCAGCCATTGCCTCGTCCAAATACCTGTTTTAGTTACATTAAAGGAATTGAGAACCTTCCCAGGGGGTGTTTTGTGTCCATTTAGTCCCCCTTTCTTCCTCTGCGAGAGGTCACACACCCACACGGCCAGTTTACATTTCCTCTGTCACAAAAGCAATACACTGCAATTTCCCTTGCACGAAATACCCCCTCTGGTCACCAGAAACAGAATGACCTTTTCGTTCTCTCTCTCTTGCTCTCTCTCTTTCTTCTTTCTTTCTCCCTCGTGTGACTTAAACACTGACAATCCATCTTCAAATAAATATACACACTTATATGTTTTTTCTTTTTTTCACCCCCCCCCCCCCCCCCCAATCCCCTCTATCCTTCCAGGAATGGAGGATAATCCCTCTAAAAGAAACATGGAGGGCTCAGAAACAGAGGCAGAAGAGTGTGCATCCAGAGAGCAAATCAGGAGGAATTCAACGCTGACCTGCTGCAGCGGCGTGGATGGGCAACAGGAGCTATTCCCCCCTGACTTCACCCTCTCCTTTCCACACTTCTCCTCTCCTCCCACCTTTTCAACCCTTTTCCTCTATCTTCCCCTGGGTGCCTCCTCGCCTTTCCGTAACCCCCCCCTCCTCCCCTGCTCTTTTTTCACTCCAGTCTCCCACTTCTTTTTCCTCTCTGCTCTCCTCTTTACCTCACTTTACTCTACTTCTCCTCAACCTGTCTCTCTGTCTCTCTGCTCTGTCCCTCTGCTGCCTTCTTGACTTTTCTTTAGTTTTTTGCCACTTTTGCATTTCTCCTCTGTGTTCCCTCTTCTGCGTCTGGTGACCGTTTCTTTATTTTCCCCTTCTCCCTATCTGGCCTTTCTCTTCCTTCTTACTTCACTCCTTTCCTCCCTCGTTTTCCCCCCTACCCGCGCCTCCACCTGCAGTCACACACACACACAGAGCACTGTTCCCTCTCTTCCCCTCCCTCAGACTAACACAAGGTCTTTCCGGCCCACTGCCTCTCCTGTTCAAATGTAACAATGCTCAGCGTGATTTGATGATGGCCTCAGTCCACTGGCCTGTGTGTGTGTAGGTGTGTGTGTGTGTGTGTGTGTGTGTGTGTGTGTGTGTGTCTGTGCGTGCGTGTGTGTGTGTGTGTGTGTGTGTGTGTTTGTGTGTGTGTGTGAGTGTGTGTGTGTGCGTGCGTGTGTGTGTGTGTGTGTGTATATCCAAACCCCATCAATATGGAACTGTATGTGCATGTGAATTATTAGAAAGCAAACACTTATTTGATATAACAATGAGGAAATAATGAACAGAATCATACAAGATTAATTATAATTTCAATTAAATACATCATAACTTTACTCTATAAGTATATTTTTCCTCTTTCTTATGTTTCTCATTTAATTCTTTTCTTCTCGTGTTATGTTATTTTCAATCAGTTTTTTCCTTGTCTTTTTTGTTACCTGTATTCTGTACATTTTTTTTATTATTACAATCATGTAATAATCCCTTGTACTTTTTGAGTTTCTTCCTCTTATAGTTTGCTCAGTCATTTTTTATTTGTCATTATTTTTATTTCAATTGTTTGTCTGTCAATATGTCTGCTTTCTTTTCATGTTCATCAAAATAATTAATTGACACGTTTATCCATATTTCTTTTCATACACCTTGTTTTGTTTTTTGTTTTTTATCTCTACCCTGTTTCTTGGTCTCTTGAAAAGTGAACACTCCCTCTGTAAGTTTGAAAATGCTGCTTTCATGTGCCATTTATTTATCCTCTCCCTATCTGTCACCACACACCCTTCGCATGTGCACATGTATGCGTGTAACAGTATGGCTAATGTGCTTTAATTGGTGTGTTTGTCTTACTGTATGTGTGAGTGTTCATGAGACTGTCGTTATGTTTTTGTGTGTGTCTGTTTTGCACACACACTGTACACAGTCTGCAGAGACATGTGTCAGTAAACAGTGCAACGTTGTTGCTTTGTCACCTCCTACAACCAACCGGTGCAACAGTAAATAAATACATAGATAAAAATCAGCTGCCACAAAACTCCCTATGTAAGTGCAGCTAGCAACACAGAGACAGAAAGTTAACTTTGATAACAGCATTGTGTGTGTGTGTGTGTGTGTGTGTGTGTGTGTGTGTGTGTGTGTGTGTGTGTGTGTGTGTGTGTGTGCGTGTGTGATTGTGCAGGTGTTGGCTCTCCTCTCTATGCAAGCACAGGCATTAAAACACATCAGGGGGCGGGGGGGATATTGACTAGGCTGTGTCTCCCTCACACTCGTGTTTGGTCGGCAGGCAATCTACCAACCGTCAATCACGCGAAGGCGACCCAAGTTGGGAACCATCAAACAGCCTGACTTCTGGTGTCAGTGCTGAGGGGGATCTATTTCAGCGGGACACGCCATCAGCAGCAAATCTAAAGGGTGCTCCATTGTCAGAGAGGGGAAACACACAAGGATACACATATTCATGAATGAGCGCCTCGATGTGCACACACATGCAAACACTGTGCTCCCACCTACATGTTTTATTTCAGTTTGACAGAATATTTACATTCAAATTCCTCTTTTTTTCCCATTAATAATAGTGCATGAAAATTGTAATAAGGGATACATTCAGTTTCTAAAGAGGATCAGTTCCTATTGAATTTTCTTTGAGTGATTTAGACAACATTTATTTCACATGTACATTTTTATTGTCATATCTTTGTTATTATTATATTACAGTGTAAAACCACAGCATCAAAGCATATTGTTTTATATATTTTAATCATAGATCATCTTTCTTTCCTCTTTACCTGCGTTTATAGATTGGTTTGAATGAGACAATAATAAAGCATCGATGCCCTCCAGGGCTTATAATCATTTGAAATCGATTGATGGAAAATTACTTCTCCACCTGTAATAAAGCATCACACTTTCCTTAACCTTTGAGCTCTTGCCCCTGTTGCCCCTGGCTCCTCGGCAGCCGTGGATGGTAAAGTTCAACATGACATTCAGGCACACTTAAGTGCTCTCAAGCTTTGAATACAATTAAAGGGTTGCTCTGTCTTTTTCCGTGAGAGTGACTGATTCAAACCTCACGGGAGTCAACGCAGTCCTTTATGAAAAATTTAAGAAATGCTGTTGTTGACCGGAAAACAGATAAAACAGTGGGCATTTGTGCAGTCAGTGTTTTCAACATAATGACCTCTTAAGAGTATATTAAACCACACTGTGTGGCAGAGGGGGCATATTTATCTGTTTAAACTGTTTTCGTGGTTATGAGTTATTAACTACCTTTAACACCACTGCCTTATATGAATTCCTAAAGCATCAGCGCTCTCAAGGCCTCACACCAAAGTCATCTGGATACTTAAAACACTGCTCCCAAACTAACTAACGACATGTCCTGTTAGCATAAAGTATTACTTAAGCAAAGAATATTGATCCTAATTTAAATGTACAACTATATGCATATTGATTATCTGAAAACCATTAACACGACGATTGAGCGAGCAGAGGCATATCTTATTGTTAATTATTTCTTAGACAGATAGTAGGTAGACAGTCGGTTGGGACGGACAGCGAAGTGATTTAACTTAATAATTACACAAGGAGGGGAGGAAAAAAAAAAGAGGAGATAAATGTATATTGTTTATGATGCATGATGCAGTGTGTTCTTGGAGAGTCCTTGTGGGTAATTTGTCATTTGTTTTTTGTAGCAGGGAGTAAACAGAGAGGGAGAGAGGGACGGAGAGAGATTGGATTTCTACCTAAAAGTAACATAAGCCGCCAAAGTATCGCGGACCACCATCGTTGAAAAGTGTGAGGCCTAAAAAAAAAATCTGATCTACAGCCGCCATCAATCTCACGCTTATCTCCCAAAACAAATCTCTCTCTTCTTTTCTTACTGTCGCCGACATCAAGGACCGAAAATCGTGCAAAATTAAGACACTGTAAATATGTTGAGCAACATTCTCACCAGACCGGAGAATGGCGGGAGGCACGCCGTATACCACAGTAAATGAGTGAGCCTCGATCAGGACTGAATGTTGACAGAATGAGACATTGTACTTTTGAGCCATGAAATTACAGGCTGGTAAGCCCAAGGCGGTCGCCAGGTGTGACTGATGCGATCGGGGGGCCTGCTTGGACAAACGCAGCAGTGCACACCAGCATTCCTACTTGTCACTCATGTTATAGATCTCCAGGACATAACTCATCACAAGCACCGAAGATGAATGATGAAGCTAATTGATGTATGTGTGTACGTTTCCCTCCCAGTTTTTAACTGTATAGAAAATTAACTCCACACAGTATGGGATTGCTTCCCCAGTGTAGTGGGAACTATTGTAGATTTTTATTTGACTTACTACTGATTTTTTCTGTTGATGCACCGCAGACACTCGACTAGGGACTTCTGTAATGGCTGCAACTGTAATCCTTCTGGGTGCACACCGGTTTGGCCTTTGATGTAGTTTTATGTACTTGTATTGGCTTGGCCTCTGCACTACACTGACAATTACAGAGAGGTTGATAAAGTGAATTATAAATATAGTAAGACAGAATCATAAAATATCTATTTCCCTTACATTACATGTAATAATATAATTGTTGAGAGCGTCTCTGATAATCACAAATTTGACTCTTTGTAACTGCAACTTCATTTAATCAAGCAAGTTCTATTTTAAGCTCTCTAACGTGTTTGAACAGGGGGTGGTCTCTGCGGAGAGCTAACTGTGCTGTTCTTTACTGCACTGTGACAATTACAGTGAATCAAAGCTGCCGTGTGGGGCCCTTTAAACTGCTCCCTCCCTGGTTCCCACACCTGTCCTCAGGGCACAAAGATTTATGTCTCTGTCCTGCCGATGAACCACTGTGGCCCTTACTTACAATACCACTGTCTGTGCCTGTGTGGCGTATGCCTGTGAGTGTGTGTGAGAGAGAGAATGAATGTACACAGGTATGTGAATGCTTGGAACACTACTTTGGGTCCCACAGTGGAACAGTGAAACTTTTGAATTGGCAAACACTGAACTCTCGTTGTCTAACGATTTACAACTCTCCTCTGCTTATTCCCTGGAGAGAAAAGTCATAGATTGTTTGAAAGTTACCAATCAAATCCGGATGCTCTCTTTGAAGTGGCTGTATTGCTCAGGTTATTGTCAAATTAAATATGAGTCGTACTTTCCAGGAAACTCAAGAAAGCTTTGTGATGATGAAGACACAAATGATCATTAAAAATCAACATATTTCACAAGTGAAATAGCTGCAGTTTGGTTGTTACCGACAATAACTTCCGCCTTCCTTGGTTGCAATCCGTGTTTAGAACTTGGCAATCGTCCTCTTCAGTGGAAGGGAAAACAGTGGCCCCTATAGTGCGCTCTCCTAACGCCAGCAACAATTAGAGTCATCTCCTCTCCGAGCTTCTGTGACACTCTCTTGATGGCGATAATATGCTGTCCTCATAAATATGATGGGCTGTTAAAGGACCCACAGGACACAGCTTAAATCCATCTGAAATATGCATAATGTTCCCTATCTGCGACAGAGAGAAGTGAGAGAGGAGAGTCATGTCCTATATAGCCTCCTGTAACATCACGCCACTCGCTCATTTAGACTCACAAACAGCTTTGACTTTGATTTACATCAGGTGTTATTGAGGTTGCTTTAGCTGGGCTTTATTTCTTAATATTAAATACAAAAAAGAACAATATGTTTATCTCTTGTTGTACCTATTTACTGAAGGTTTACATTGCAGCTAAATGTTTTATGGGAAACATTTAGCCAAGTACATCCATTACTAAAACTGTCAGTCTTGTTTCCTTACATGAGCTGCATAAACTCTGGCATACAAACAAACTCATCTCCAATATTTCCGATAGCGTGGAAGTGAATGGAGTTACACTGCTCATCAAAGCAGAAGGAAGGCACTCGACCCCAGACTATCAAGGAATGGAGTCGAGAGGGGAAACTATTGAGCTTTAAACGGTCGCTTTTAAAAGGTAAATGGAGTCAAAATGCTTCAACCAATAAATTTGCCCCTGGAGACAAGAGGGAATTCGTAGCGGGCAGAATAATACATGTGGGTGAGGGGGTAATGAATTGGAAGGGATGCAGAAAATGTGCAGTGCTGAGCGTGGCCCTTTGAAATGGATGGGGAGTTCTCAGAAAAGATCACATGCCCTCTGAAGCATCTTCGTCCTAGAGAGATGACTATCCTCCAGCTGATTCTGATGTTATGACTCTCTGTAACCACTGGATACGGCCATGTTGGATATGTACGTTGGTTTTTGCCATTCTTTAGCAGGAGACTATTGTCAGGCTAAACATTTTCAGCACCAGTGGGAGCTTCCTGCCGTGCTCAGGGCTCTCTCATTTGAACCCACTGATGCGATTTTCCTTAAATTGTGGTCTTCTTAGCCAGTATTGTTCTTGGTACTGACTTTGGCGAAGTGAGTCAGGGATTTGTGTTTTCTGAAAGTCCACTTGAGCTGTTTGTTCATTTGAGAGTGCTGAAGCGATGCTACATTTTTACTGACTTCGTAGCTGAGAACCTCACATGTTCTGCCTGAGGTTTAGCCTGGTTCTGCTTAATGCCGGCTTCCCCTTTCCATCTTGAATTGTTTGCCTCCTGTGCATGCTCTGGCTTTGTGGAATGCACAGCATATTTCTGATTCTCACAGCAGCTGTTGCTCTATTGTGGCGACAATGTCAAGCTCCTGTAACAGTGGCTCACTCTTTGGCTAGAGCAAAGCATTTCAAATCTGTAAATTGGCATTCTGCTGAAACACACTACCCCAGGGGTGTTTTCGCTTTAAGGGCTGTGTTCAGTGAAACTGTGGTTTACTGTTCAATGTTCTTCTTCAACTTGTTCTTTTGCTTCCTGTTGGATATTTCCAGACCCTGTGAAGGGGGGATCCCTATTCAGTTCAGGCACTGCAAACCTTTTGGAGAATTTTGAACATTTTGGCCACTTCCTGTGGTTCTCCATCAGCTTTGAAGAAGTTCAGGTGTGGAGGTTTTTACCAGCCCACATAGGGTCGGCATGTCGACAAGTCCACTAACTAGGTTCCTACTGTCAGATACCTCAAGAGTGTACCAGTGGCGGATGTGCCAGACCTAACAGCTGATCCTCTATTGTATAATAAGCAGTTTTGTTAAGTTTAGGCAAGAGACTACTTGGTTAGGTTTAGGTAAAGATTGTGGTTTGGTTTATATATATATAATAAGTAATATTTTTTTTTAAATATATTATAATCATAATCTATACCGAAATGCATTTCTTTGCTTGTGTATTTTTAAGATGAAGTTTTGCAACTGTTAATGGAGCCATATACTTAAATACTAAGTCAATGAGAATGGAGCCACCCAACCTAATTGAAATTAATTCAGTTCAGTTTTATTCATATAGCGCTGATAGCAGGTCTAGACCAAATTTTATAATATTATATGCAGCAACAGTCCGCATCCCCCGTCTATCACAACAATGGTGGTAGTAGATGGGGTGGGGAGTCCAACACATCATTGTTAGTTCTCATCGCATGAGGACTTAGATCCTCAGTGTACACCAGCGTTCACAAGACTGTCTGACTGCGATTTATCATGATTTATTTTGAGGTGACGTTTAGTGGCCGTAATAATTTTGACCGTAGCAAAAGAGGAAATTAGGTGGTTGTGACAAAGTCTGCAAAAGTAGGACTGTTGTTCCTTTCCTGTGTGAAACCAAAAGTCAGTAGTTTCTTTTATCCATGACTGTTCTACAACCTCAACCACGTTTATTACTGTAACCATGACAACAGAGGTCCTTTAACCTTAAGGAAGTACTTATTTTAAACCAAACCACAATCTTTACCTAAACCTAACTGCTGAGAGAGGATGCTATATCCTAAAATTTCATGGAGCGCGCAGGTCTGACAAGCACTTGTAGTGGATGGCATTCTCTCCCGAGGCCCTCTGAACTCCTCTCTCCGTCAACTGATGAAATATTTAGCATCACAATAGCAGCCTCTTTAAGGGAGGAGGGTGTCACTGACTTGGATCCATTATTGTGTTCCTGCGCTGTTATTGTGTGTTTTCAGATGATAATCAGTGATATTTTTGTCACAGCTATTTTGTCATCATGATCATTTCTTGTTATCACCACTTTATGAGATTGGCACGAATCACCTGTACCTTACAGTTTACCCTTGGAAATTTCCATGGCATGACAATATAAGCAACACTGTGATGAAGTCTCCAAGAAGCAGAAGACACACAGGCTCAGTTGCAAGATGTGTAAGAATCTTGCTTTCAGCTGCAAATATGTAAAGGTCGCTGTTGTAATGACAATTTTATGACAAAAAACAGCATGGATTTCCTTGGCAGAATACAATCCAAAAGTGACTTTGGGATTTAAACTCAGCTTTTATTTCTTTTTTTCATTGGCAGTGTTGAAAAATAGATGGAATTGGGGACAGTGCAAGGTGTTGTATTCAATATATGGGCTTTCATGTGATAAATTGAACGTTATTCATATATGAGTGCACACTGTTTTTTGGTTATTCTGGAGAGAAGTTGCTTCTTGCTGCCCAGGGACCCTTTTCCTTTTAACTGAGAAGCAGCTCAGGAGCGGTTTAGGAGAGGAGGGGTGGGGTGGGTTGGTGGGTGGGTAGGGAATCTCTACAGACCTTGATACAATTACTGTGCCTTCCCCTCTCCTTCCGCACCACTTCTGGCCACGCTCTCACCGCGCCGCTGGGAATAGAAAGGCCCAGCTATCTGGCAGAAGATTTGGTCAGTCAGGCATCAAATGCAGGGCCCTCTTCTCACACTCTGTGCCGGGGGTGGGCACGCCGGGGGACCTGCATTGTGCATTTTCACACACTTCTCTCAGAGGGGCCGCAGGAATCCTTAGCCTTCGGAAGGAAAAGTGGGTAGAGAGAGAGAGAGAGAGAGAGAGAAAGAGAGAGAGGCAGAGAAACACAGACAAGAGGGAGAGTGATGGGGTGAATGAGGGAAAGAGATGGAGCAAGAGTGAGAAAGATCGAGGGAGGGAGAAGGAGAGAAGGGAGTAAAATAAGTCCAGAGGCAAGACAAAAAAGCATCAAGGCTACAGGCAACCTCAAGGAGACAAACAACAACTCATCGGACACTGGAAGGGTTCTTTCCTTCTGTCTTTCTGTTTGTTTTTCTGTCCGTCTGTCTGCCCTGCCCCGCCACCACCTCTCTTTGGAAGGCAGAAGAAGGTCGTATTCAGGGGTTTGGAGAGTTGACCCTCTGTGGGTGTGTAACAGTAATGGCTGCAGGCTAAAGGGCTCAGGGTCAGGGTGGAAGCAGGGAAATGTATTTCTATTCATGGTTTCAGGGCACTATACTTGTTCCAAGACTAATGTCACACAAGCATTTTTTTTTTTGTTTGGGAAAAGGGAGGTGTATAGGAAAACCCAGTGTAAACCCTCGAGCAACAAATCTCCATCACTAGGCCAGGAGACTCTCTCATTTCCCTCAACTGTCTCCACAGGAAATGTGATTGTTTCTCAGATCAGCTCAAACTTTTTTGACACGTGGGGCGAAAGGCCAACATATATTATTTGTCTGTGGGTGCTGGGGCAAAAAAAGAAGAACACAGGAAGCAATGGAGTAGTTTATAGAGCACATAACAGCTGAAAAAAAAATACCTTATGTCACATGACCAGCATGTAAATATTTGAAAATATGCCTCCACATTGCTGCTTAGATGTCATTTAGTTGCATCAAAGCAGCAACAGAAAAGCTTGGATTTGTGGTTTTATCTCCAATAGGAAGGCGGCATGTAATAGTATAAAAATAAAAATAAATGTGTTAAAAATACAAGAAAAAAAGAGAAAAATAGTCCAAATAAAATTTTCAGTGTTTTGACTAACAGGACAAAGCTAACTAGTGCACCACTCTTTAAGTGGCTGTTTATCAGTAGTATAAAACAATGCAGCACCACATTTCAGTTGTCATGCTTCCCAGCGTTGCTTTGGCAGGGTTGTGTGAAGAATAATGTTCTCTTTTATCATTTTGGCAAAAACACATGTTGAGGGCATTGTATAGCCTAATGAAAGAAGTCAACGATAAGGGAATGACGTGACACCTTGTCTAACCTGCTGTGTGTGTTGGGGGTTGGGGGGTCAGTAGTGTGGAGATAGGTCTGGCAATGCAAGACACGGAGGTGGTCTGCATCTGTGTGTAGGTGGAAGAAGGAATGATGGGCCCTGAAACGAATTAATGTAACACAGATGTACTGTACCTTCCAGCTGTCCATTATCGCTGTCACTGTAATTGTAATGCCATTTGTTGCAAACATCAAATGCTCTGTATAAAGTTAGATGTATTATGTTTCCTGAGAACTTTCCCGAGGAAAAAAAGCGAGGAACATAAATCATTTTGGTTTAGTTCCTACAACATTGCGGAGGCTTTTTGAGTTTAACTATTCAAAATATCTAGACTCCTGCAGAACCCATATCTTCTACGATAATTTATTTCCTTACAGTTTACTTTATTATCCACAGTGATAATAAGATTTCCACAAGAATTTGGCCATTCCCATTCCAACTGAAGGTAATATCGCTCTCTTTCCTTTGCCTCAAAAAGTTGTCCTTGTATCAACACATTAAAAAAAAACAGCCTCATTCACACTGGATAAATCTCAGCTACTAACATGCACATCTTTAAAGGGATTATAAAGTCAAACGAAAGGCCCCTCTTCTAAAGGCGGGTGGTGTATGAATATTATTATTGTTGTGCATCTCTGTGAAAAAGGGAGAGAGACTTCCCAGCCATCTTTATTGCAGTGTTAAGGCCCAGGTAATGCCTCAGAATAATGCATGATAAGGCAAACATAGGCACTCCTTTCAAAATATTCAAATGTGATCGGCGGAGTGGAAAATAAAGGAACGTGGATGGGTGGAATGACTTCCCTCTTCTCCATACTCCTTCATAATATTCATATCACCACTCATATTCTCTTTTACTTTGTCTTTCAAAGTGACCCTGACACTGGAGGAACACACATTCTGAGGTTTTAAGGGAAATGTTGCTAATGGATGAGATACCATTGACATTTTATTATCCAGAGCCATTTTTATCTGCTGGTGACCAGTCCCTATACTAACTTTATGAATCTATTTTAATAGGTTTGTTGTTGTTTGTTTGTTTGCTTGCTTGTTTTCATAGACAGAAAGAGAGAGACAAATTTTACCTTGTGTTATTTGTGTGAGTTTGATTGCTGGATCATTTGTGCAGTCTGTTTATTCACCCCGGACAGCAAAAGTACCAACTCTATACAGTGTAAAATCATCTACCTATCATTCTTATGTACAAACTGTGTGTATGTTTGTGTGGGAGCTCTGCTCCTAACTAATCTCAGAACTCACCAGGGATTCCAGTTCTTTCTGTTATTTTATTTTCCACCTGTTATATTATTTCCCTTCCTTTACTCTTTTCCCTCTTGTCTTTGTAAATTTGTAATGTAACAACAGATTCATAAAGCCCCGGGATAAACAACAATTTTCCACTCAAGTTGAAACATTCATGGCCACTTGTGTTCTTCTGCTGACTTAAATGCAATTATGCTAAGTCTATAATTTGCCTTGCATTCTGTTTGAACACTCCTTGACTGTTCATTTTGTCCGTGGTGGAAATGTAGTCAAGATCACTGAAAGCTGAAAATGTCTACCTATAAACCACATGTATGTCTATGTAGACCTCAGGTGTAGTGTCTTTACTGGTGTCCTGCCTTCTCGCTTGGTTAGATAACTATTCATTCATTAATCCATGATTTGTTTTCATTTTCCTTATTTTTCCTCCCACCATACCCTTATAATACTTTCCTGACTTGAGCCTTTTTCTGCTCTTTCTGATATCCTGTATATCCAGCCTCCATCATTGTGTGATTGGGAAACCCAAACCCCAATGCATCCAAACTTAGAGGAGCATTTTGTAAATTTTGCTATTGCTACATAGCCAACCTTGGCGTTAACAGCTGTTCACTTACCAGTCTAGAAGAAATGTTGCGAGTTCAGCATCAAACTTCATTCCTTTACTTGCAAAGACCTGTCTCCAGCGGTGGAAAGCAACCCTCTTGTTTCACTTCTTTTCTTCTACTGAAGTTAGTATGCCCTGGCTCAGTTAGCCCGTCTTTAAATATCAGCCACCTTTAACCTAAGCTCAAAAACCATTTGATTATTAGGGGCTTTCTGTAAGCAATACACACAACTTTGTATTACATCTTGTCTCAGGAGCTCTGACATGGAAAAGGGCCAGAGGTCATGGGGGTCTGGTGTCCAGATAGAGGGAAACAGGTTTTGAGTCCTTTGCATTGCTTTCAATTTTGGTGTAGAAGCTCATGTAAACATTTGATGAATCCACAGCTCCTCACATTTAACATTTCCACTTGTGTCCAGATTCTGAACAGGAGTTTTCAGGTGAAGAGATACAGCAGTGTTTGATCATTCATAACAGTTTTCCTCTATACTGTACATGTGTATGAACTCTCTTTACAGACTGAATTCCTAATTGTTTCCTAAGACTAAAATTAGCAGTTTTCTGGTACTCAGAGAAGTGCTCAAAAAACGGGAATAAACTGAATTATGAAGTACAAAGTTTTTTGTGTGGCCCAAATCTTGAGCATTTTTAAGCACAACGAAGACAACAGAACAAAGAAGAAAGCCAGAATTAGACTGCTGGGAGAGAGAGGAGCCCACTCAGCGAGTAAGATCTTAATGCAGCGATTAAAGCCGGGGAATACTGCAGACGTGCCTGGTTGAAAAACCATGTCATGCCCATAGCTGCCACAGTTACTCCTGCATTACCTGCCTGCTTTTTATGCAGAACTGCAAAAATGAGAGGCACAAAAAGCAACTGCATGTTAAATAGGTATTAAAATTGTATAGTTTTAATACCTCCAGGTAGAGGGAAATATTTAAATGCATCCATTCCCTCTTGTTCTGGTTTTGAGTGATTGAAGGAACTTGTGATTGGGTTTCCACACAGTGCTCCCATCTGCACATGCCAGCCCTTATCTGCCTTGATATTAACATGGCTCTTTCATTAGAAACCCAGCCCATTTTCTGGTTTATGGGTAAAATAAGATGCAGAATGAGACAATAAAGTGCATTTGTGTTTCAGTGGATGCATTATGAATAAATAATTGTAAGTGCCTGCCTAGGCGGTGTCGTCCTCAGGAAGATAATCACTGGCTATAACACATTCTCTACCCCTTAACGCAGCTACGCTCGATGTACTAGTTCTATTATGTAGGTGAATATTGAAAGAGGATCATGACTTTATAATATCCATGTGCATCAAGCACAGAAACAAATGGAAAGATGGTGGAAGAGGATGAAAGCAGGTCATTCCTGGTCATTCTTTCTCTGGTTATTTCTAGACAAAGAGGAGAGAAAGGGAAGGAGAGGACAGAGGAAAAGAAAAGAGATGTTTTTTTTTTTTTAAAGCAGCAAAACTGAGACAGGATGGTACTCAGATTATAACCATGTGATAACAGGTGTAGTGACACGGGTGCTTTCATTGCTTATGAGGTTCATCTAACTTTTTTTAAGTACTTGTCCGAAACACTTGTCCAACACTTATAATGCTGAAGTTCTGTCCAATAGGTCCTCTAACCCAAACGACCATATAAATCACTTTCCCAAGTCTTGGATACAACACTGCGGACGTACCTGACCTTTGTCGTCATGGTAACAATAATAAATATTCTGTTACTGCGGAATGGTCACTGTTTGGTTAGGTATAAGCATTAAAACTACTTGGTTAGGGTGAGGAAAAGATCATGGTTTGGATTACAATAAGTACTTCCTTTGGGTAGAGCATTTACCATTTAACCTTAGTCCTTACCACAGTGGCCCGGTTTCGAGTCTGGTCTGATCCTGCATGCCATCCCCCCTTTCACCCCAACATTCTTGTCTCTCTCTCTTTCTCAAAGCCCGAAAAAATAACTTTAAAAAAATAAAATAATTAAATTTTAAAAAGTGCTTCCTTAAGGGTAGAGGACATTTGTCGTCATGGCTACAATAATAAACAGGAACAATCAATCATCCTCCAATGCAAAAGTGCTGTGTTTTATCAACCCTTCCATCCACCCATCCTCTTTCTTCAGACTTTGTCGATATATATACTCTGTCACCTAACTTCCTCTCGTCATGCTCCCCGTCATAATTACGACGGCTGAAAGATGTCACTTAACAATAACTTAACTATGCGCTTGTATTTCACAGGACAGTCTCCTGTCAGATACACAAGCACAGAAAAAGTAAGCTAAAATCACTTTTGCTATTGATCCATCTTCAGGACAGCATGGATTTAAAATTACTTTAAGTATCTGATTAAATAAAGTATCTGAGGCCAAATATCAGGGTGTAACATTTTGATAATTGGTGATTACATGGCAGATCTGATTTAATGGCACATTGTTGTTATTGATTTGAATATAACTGGCATACTGGTATGCAGCGGTGGGACATGGGTAAGAATTACTCTTTTAAACTATAACCATCTAAAGAGCATTGATGGTGCTCTTTTGATGGTGCTCCCCCGACTTGTTCAACAGTCTGTATATTGATATTAAACAAAATGTTCCTTGGAAATTTCAGATGGTGAAAATGTATTCAATAACTAGTGGCTGCACACGGCTGCAGCTGGGTTGGCTGCAATGGCTGTGGCCGCAGGTGTTGAGGGGTTTGAAGGAGTCATTGGTCTGGTCTGGGGTCCGTCATGACAGAGAAAGCAACCACCTGGCCCTTCTCTCTGTGTGTGTGTGTGTGTGTGTGTGTGTGTGTGTGTGTGTGTGTGTGTGTGTATGTGTGTGTTTGTGTGCACATCACACTACGATCAGTGTCACTCCAGAGTCTGACATGATGGGCCTGCTGTTGGTGACACATACAGACACACACACACACACACACACACACACACACACACATAGAAAGGTGACTGACAGGTCTCATTGTTTGGCCAGCCAGCCTGTTTGAATTTCCCCTCCTGAAAAAGAGCAGGGGAAAGAAAACTACATTATAATCAGATAAATAAGAATTACAGGCACATGTTCCCTTTGTCTAAGGTTAGTTGACACACATACAGGATTTCACATTTTCCTCTATTCCACCTGTAAAATATTTGATTGGCCCTGCTAGACCTCTGCTGTTTTATTTAAATTTGGGTTAACACTCAAAGTTGCTTCAAGTTCAGGCCGCTGAATTATTTTAGGTTTTCAAAGGTTTATAGTAAAAGTCAATAAGACCCTGTGTGTCAGCATAAGCTTCTTAAGATCAGAAAAATAAAAATGTCGCAGTAAAAAAGAGGAGCCCGATTTTTATATATTGTCCTTGAAGTGAAGTAAATTTTGTTGGCTGCGCGCATTACGTGGAACCTGTCACAGATTTATATTCAACTTGCTGGAAGACATTAAAGCAGCTATTACTCCTGATCAGTGATGACTAAAAAACAGAGACGATGATACAATATAAGTTAATATAAGCTACAGTAGCTGGATCAAAGTAACAGTGGATATATACATATACATATATATATATATTAACACACACACACACACACAAATTCAAATTTGGCCAACCACTTGGCATCTTAATATGCTCTGGTTTCTGTCAGTGTTATAGTCTGGGGATCCATAAGAAGTGAAATGTATTAATCACAGTGTCAGCCACTACGGGCAGTTCTTGTTCTAATATGTAACTGATCTGAACAAACAAATGCATAAATAAACAAATATATAACATTAGATTTGACATGCAGTCTTTCTGCAAAATACCCCATATCACAAATTTTAACAAATCATATGTATCAAGAATGAAAAGATATGAAAAAGATGGGCTCACAGTAATATATCCATATGTTTCCAATCATTTTCCCATCAAAAAACAGGACCATTGTTACGTAAGTTGTCATTTATGACATGTGAATGGTGCAAAGAGGAGATAATCCCTTACACTCAGTATTTAAATCACAGGGATGACCACAGAGGAGCAAGTGCAAATGCCAGTGTTACACGACATCTGATTGTTTTCACTCGTATCTTGGACTGTGTAATGGGCAGACACACATGCTGAGTCCAGGAACACAACCAGTGAACAAGGGGCCAACACCAAGATTTACAAGACACATCGGGTTCACATTTTTGGGGCTTGGGAGTCTACATACAGTACTTCAGTGTTTCAGTCCCTGGCCAGTTGCTAAGGGAACACCTGCAGATAGCTAGTTAACTAAGTGCAGCGAAGATGCTCCCATTGTGGCGATCAATTATGGATGTGCTGAGAGAACTTTGACATGTTAAACCTCTTAGAGCGGCCGGAGAGGAGGAACAGCAAGAGAGACGGGAGTGAGAGGAAGATTGAGAGAGAGAGAGAGAGAGAGTGAGAGGGAGAGAGAGAGAGGGTTGAGTACACTCATCTCAGACATATTATCATGGTATTGTTAAAAACTTTCATTGGATTTCACCGCCTTTGCTGCACACCATGCTCGGGATGATACACGAGGGATAATGGATATGCTATCATTTAAAATGCCACGTCTGCACGATTTGCATAATGTATTTTGATGTCCACCTTGGTGATGTGTTTAAGACAGTATGTCGCATAAATTCATACACTGCCCTTGGCTTCCTTTTTTTTCATAATGCCTTAGATTGCGGCTTGTAAATTACAGAAGAGCAACATATTTTGTAAGATATGAAAGATTTTACTGCAAAAGTGGAAAACTGACTAATGTTACAAACATGTTGGTTTGAACAAAGAAATGCTTTAATTAACAGTCCCTGTAACTACACTGTAATCACAGTGAAAGTTCACAAAGAACCACTATAGTTTACAGCCCGCATAAACTGGATTTAGACTGTAATGAGGCAATATCCCCTCCACACCTTGTATGCTCTCTCCTGACTGTAGTGTACGACTAAACTGTAATTGCCACTACCTCAGCTCGAATCAAAAATATGTGGTTTTCAAAGATTATTATTTGGTGAATTAATGAAAAGCTTTGCACACCAATCTTTATAATATGATTCCTCTCATAAACCTCAATAAAGTTTGTGTCTGAGTATAAATACTTAGTTTTGGCCCCTCACATGTAAG
Source organism: Seriola aureovittata (assembly GCF_021018895.1). Taxonomy (NCBI): domain Eukaryota; kingdom Metazoa; phylum Chordata; class Actinopteri; order Carangiformes; family Carangidae; genus Seriola; species Seriola aureovittata. The sequence continues at coordinate 18,403,784 of NC_079370.1, read as the reverse complement.
ATCTGATTTGTAATACCTAGTATTACTTTACTGGGTTAAGAAATGATCCATAGACCGACCAAGATAACCTGATAAAAAAATAAACACATGAAAGGAAGTTATTTTAAAAGCCACCTCAGCTGGTAAAGATACAGTACATTTACTAGTTTGCACAAACCACCAAACAAAAGAATTTATTACCACCTGGAAACATCTTCAGCAACAGCAACAAAAGTCGCCGTTTTTATACAGAATGCCTGAAGGAGCACAGTCTACAACCCAACTCATGCAAAAACCATTAGGGCTTTAGGGCCAAAAGAGGAGGAATGGAAAAAAAATCATTGTGTTGCTCAAGAGAAGAAATAAGAAATACATTGAGAAGATCGTTGGAGATCAATATTCCATTTGGATTCCAAGACTAGACTAGACAGTAGATAGGCTAATGTTTTGCTGGATAAGCATTGTGTGTGTGTGTGTGTGTGTGTGTGTGTGTGTGTGTGTTGTGTGTGTGTGTGTGTGTGTGTGTGCGTGCGTGCGTGCGTGCGTGCGTGCGTGCGTGTGTGCGTGTAAAAGAATGCTTGGACATTATTTCTATGACTGCAGAAAGAGAAACATGGTAGCTATTGAAAAGCCTGGGAGCTGCTCGGGGCTTCATGTCACAGAGCGAGTCGGCCTGTGCAGCTGTCTTCACTTATTGAGGTCAGCTTGGGTTTCTACATTGTTGACTCAAAAAACAGCGCATGAGACAGTGGACCCCAAGACATCAGTGTGCAGGAGCAGTATCCTCAAACGGGGTGAAATAGGATAGAACTAATATTTCATAAAGTTGGAACAAAAATAGTGCTGGAACAAAACAGAGTAGAAGCTCACTGTTTATCTAAACGTTTTATTTTTGATAACCACGGCAGGAGAGAAGACAGGTTGAGCGCTAAGGAGATACAAAACAGGGACAAGTCCATTTCAAAGACGTCAATAAACCGAGTTCTTCCTTCACCTGACGCCAACCCACACTGGGGAGTTTTAACATGGCAAGGGGGGGTCAACATCAGCGCTGTCGCTGAACCACACTTGATTGAGGCAAGTTTCCTGTCTCGGTGCACACTCAACCCTCAGCAGTGTTCAAAACTCAGAGAAGAACTGACACATTTCGCCTCCGATCTTGAGACGCTCCGAGTTGAAAAATCAGAGAAAATGAAAATGCTCGCTCAAAGTTTCCTCAGGCCTGAATTTAGCTTAGGAAAGAAAGTGAAATAATACTGACAGTGAAATTACACTGATGGAAACTTGTTTATGAGCAGCTGATAGATATGACTGATCCATTCTTTTAAAACCACTGGAAATTTTTCATGTTCATATTTATGTATAATATTGACCAAAATCAGACAAATTAGTTTTCAGTTCTGTTACTAAAAATCATACCTGTCCTGTGATTCCAGCAGCTCCAAGTTTGTAACATGACTGTATTAACTGAACGTAGGAAAACATTTAGAAACAGGACCACTTGAGAAGTGAATCTTGTAATGCAGCCTCAAATCACATATTCGTTAAAGGTCTAAACAATCTGCAATACACAGTGCCGGTGGTTTTGTTCGGAGGTGGGTTTACCTCACAAACACCTCAAGTGTTCAGTCTCCAATAACACTCTGTGCTGTAATAGTCTACATATGGCCATTGTCAATAACCGTGTGTAAATATATAATATACAGGGTTGTTATACATAGCAAAAAAGATATCCATCAACATTTAACGTCACCCATCACTGTCAGGAAAGACTGAGCTTTGCTATAGTTGACCTTTATTTTTGTTTGGGGATGAGAAGCTTTTTGAGCCTCCTCCTTCCCTCTCTCTCTCTGCTGTGTCTTTCACACACATAAACACACACACACACACACACACACACACACACTGGCGCACTCCCCTCCTTGAGGCTCATTAATCAACCACAGATTATCAGGAAAGTGACACCTTCATGATTACAATGTTTCTTGGGAACTTTTTAATATGAGTTTAGTTGGAAAGGAAGATGCAAATTAACAGGCTTATACTTCAAAGTGCTACACAGTTATTATTCAGATTACAGTAGTCTGAGGTTGATGTTAAATGGCAAAAAAACCAAACTCCAATACATAACTAAACAAACATGAAATCCCAAGACTTAAAAGAATTCATGGTTAAATTTATGACTGCAAAGTAGGTTGGTAGTACAGTGATAATAATTACCCCATTAGCTGGTCTAATTGGAGTGAAGGAGTTGATTTATGTTGCTCACTGAACAGGATGGATGCTCCTACATTACATCACTGCTGAACACTGCTATCTGCCCTTATCTATAAGGAAGAATCATATCAATCAATAACAAATAACTGAGAATAACTTGCTGATTATCACGTTCATTTCATTACAAAAAAAAATTAAAAATTGAAGAAAGGAAATGCAATCAGGCTCTAGGCATAGCATCTTTGACCTGATGTGGAACAGCATCTTATCCCTCACTTGCTCCACTTTTAACGCAGAGCATCCCCACATCTGTCCAAGAAAAAAAAAAAAAGAGTTAGCTTCTCTTTTAATCTTTAAACGCTAAACAAGCATGAACTCCCGCTGTCGCCTTCATTTTCCGTCTAAAAGCATATACTAGTGCGCCTAAATATTTTATTATAGGCGCCAGATAACACTGGGTAACGCAGTGGATAATGAAAAGGTATACACCGAGGGGAGGGGGGTGTATATGGGCAGTAGGCTATAGTTTGGTGAATGTGTTTTTTTTTTGTTTGTTTGTTTGTTTTGTCCAATGTCTCCGGCCTAATGCCACAAACACAAGATCAGAGCTGCATGCAAAGGCTGATAAACATCTGCGATCTTCTGAACACATGCCACTCATGTGTGTGAGTGCGTATGAGTGTGTGTGTGTGCGCGCGCGCGTTCGCTCATATCCTCCCCGAAATCAACGTGTCAACACTTTTCGTCCACTGAGTGTGATGTTGAAGATAAATTGGGTCCCGCCCTGCCTTAATGCACTGCGTGTCACATTAACCCCAATGAATTTAAAAAAGAAAAAGTCCAAATTAATAAGACAAAATGGAGCTCAGTGTGTGTGTGTGCGTGTGTGTGTGTGTGAGAGAGAGAGAGAGAGAGAGAGCGAGGGAGGAGAGAGAGAGGTGTGAGTGAGTGTATGGTTGAGCGCTTCAGACGGGTTGTTAATGTTAAGGTGGCATTAGAGTTAATGCAAATTAAAAAGCGCTGGCTGATCCCTTCGGACCACCCACCCTCCTCCTCCTCCTCCTCCTCCCCACCCTAAAGTTCACAACGTTAATGCGGCCATTTGCTTGGAGGTACTAACCCCCTATAATTCAATTTGTCAAAATGAATGAGAGAACAGACATTTATACAGCCGGCCCGCCCTCCCACCCCACCCCACCCCACCCCACCCCACCCCACCTTCCTGCCAAAATAAAAGAGACAAAAAAGAAAAAAAGAAAAAGAAAAAGAAAAGACAAAAGTTACTTTACCGAAGCACGAGGCTTTCCATCTTTATAGCTCTTTATTACTTCTTTCATCTGTAAATGAAAGCAAGCAATTATTGCAAGGTGCCGGTATCATATTATTATGTTGGCCCCGGTCCCCTAGATAGTCATCAATCACTCTCAATCGACCTGTCACCGGCAGGCAGAGATCCAGCTGGAGAGGAGAGGAGAGGAGGAGGGGGGGGGGTACATCATCATTAATTTGAGGAGTGACCCCCGGGGCTATCCACATGTCTCAACCCGGGATTCTCCAAGCAAGCAAGGCAGCGCGCACCGGTGCTGGAGCTGTGGCGAGCCAGTTTTTTGGGGCTGTTGGCCGTTACTGCTGGTACTAGTTCCTGCAGCTGCAAAATACTTGTGCAAAATAGATAGATAGATAGATAGATAGATAGATAGATAGATAGATAGATAGATAGATAGATAGATAGATAGATAGATAGATAGATAGATAGATAGATAGATAGATAGATAGATAGATAGATAGGAAATAATTCTGAGCACATCTCAGGATTTGCCCCCAAGAAGTGTGTGAAGTTCATGTGAAGAGGTGCAAAGTTCTTTCAAACAAGATCCTATTACATACTTTTGGGGAGTCACTGGTCATAGCAACACTGTAGAGACTCATTACTCCAGGTGGAGTTGAAACCAAAGGATTATGTTTTAAGTGGGTTATTATGTAAAGATAAAAAAAATACTTATATAAAAATACTTATTTACTTATTTATTTGTATTTGTTTTATTTGTTCAGTCTGACGTGCTGCAATTAGTCTCTCTGCTCAGTGTGAAAATATTCTTTACTAATTAATTTAAAATCAATTAGTTCCCCATGTGATTAACATCAGTGCGGAGGAATGATAGGAATGCGCTTAATTAGGCCTAATGCATTTAAACTGATACATACGTTTGCATATTCATGACACTGATTGGCCTAATTGATTGATTGGGAGTGCGGATTAATCTCTCAAAGATTTTCCTGTTGAGTTGTTTCTTCTGCTTTGTTTTTTTTTTTTTTTTTTTTTGTCGTCATCCCGAGGAAGAAAAATGCATATTAAAGTTACAGTCTGGTCATTTTTAGAGTGGGAAACTTCTGACGTCAGAGTCACTGCCGTTTAAAACAACCTGCCGCTGCTGCTGACGTCTTTTATACTACTTTTTTATAAGGCAAAAATATGTATCTGACAACAAAGTGATTATTTTAGTCAAAGAACGTTTATGTCTAATAGAGAAGAAAAAAAGGAGAGGAAAAGAATTTCTTCATTTATTTTTTTATTTTTTTTTCTCTCGTTGAAAGGCGTTTGAGTGGGGGGCATTTTACACAAATTAAACATGCTACTCTGCTTCGCCCTATAAGCATCCTAGGAGCCTGTGCTTACCAATCAATTGGTACAGTCAAACAGAGCCGCAGCCTGCGTTAGAGTGGAGACCTTCAGTCTCGCTTTATTTCTGGATATTGGGGGACCTCTCTACCATGTCATATCCACAATTTGGATATCCCTACTCGTCTGCTCCACAAGTAAGTTGATGTGACTGCCTTTGTTGAGTTAATGGCTTGTTTTGGTTTTGATATTGCAGCGATTGATTATCTCATCGATTTAAGCTTGATGCTTTTACGCACTTTGGCCAAGAATCAGGGAGAGGCGCGCACACTGAGCTTTCGGGTATCGGAAAGGTTTTGCGTTACAGCCAGTGATACCTGTGTTCCTGCAGCGATAGAGAGGGGGAAAAATGCAAGAAGAGCGAAACCAGAAACAGCGAGACCCCCTCGACCTCCCGTTCACTGATTCCTGCGAGATAATAGCCACTCGGTAATGTCAACCATATGTTTATTTGCGCTGGAACACACATGCCAACTTGTTCTGCACACGCTGTGTGTGTTTTGCGCCATAACCCAGCTGCTGTTTGGTTTTTGGCTCTGAGCCATAAAAAATCATTTGGGCTTTACTTTGGGTATCTAGGCTACTGGGCGATGTTGGGAAAACATGTTGTATCTGTTTGTAGCGCATGTGTTTCGTTTAGATGAAAGCTAACAGACTGCTCGTTCCGGAAACGTTTTACGCGCATATTATCACAAGAATATGACGCATCATTCATCATCAAACATCAGTCTCTACAGGTCATTTGATGCTGCATTTTAGTTTTTAAAGATTGACATTCTGAAAAAAAAAAAGCTGCGAATAAGAAGCGAAATCGTTTGTTTGTTCAAAACTTACTGAGCTCATGTGTCATTTTGCGCTTGGACAAGTCAAAGTGCATCAGAGACGGAGAGAATGTTGACTTTATTTCCCTGAGACGATTTTCCTTCACATTAAAAAAAAAAAAAAAAAAGTTATGGACTAACTTCGAAACCAAAGTGCTTAAGCTTAAAATCTGATTTTATTTCAATGCAACAACAACTTTTTTTTTTCTAAAGATATTTCTCTCTCGGTCCCCACCTAGTTTCTCATGACAACCAACTCTCTGACCACTTGCTGTGAGTCCACCGGCAGATCCATAGCCGACTCCGGAGTAGCGGCGTCCGGGCAGACCCCAGTCTACTGTCCCGTGTACGAGAGCCGGCTGCTGGCCACGGCGAGGCATGAGCTCAGCTCAGCCGCCGCGCTGGGCGTGTACGGGAGCCCTTACACCGGCGGTCAAAGCTATGGGAATTACGTTACATATGGCACGGACGCCTCGGCTTTCTACTCGCTGGTAAGTCCTTCATCTGATCCCCCTTGGCATTGATTAATGGAGCCGCAGGGTGCAGAGACTTGAGCCAGGCACACCTCTCCTCTTTTACACCGCAAAACACCAGCATTACTATGGGTAGTTTATCTCCATATCATCCTCCAAGACAACTCTCCTTTAATAAATGAAAAATACTCCTCAGTATTTCAGGATATAGGCTCACTTGCTTCAGGTATATATTTGTCTTGATACAAATCATTTTTGTGAAACAAGGCAGAAGAAACGTTAAATAATTACACTATTATTAAAACAAAGTGCTTTGCAATGAAATCAAGCTGCATTTTACAAGAAGAGAGACTTTGAAGACTAAGTATTTGTTACATTTTCAAAATTCTGTCAAAAATGAATTCTCAAACGTTTTTATAACAGACTCCAGCAGGATTACATGGGCCTATAAATGCAAGGATCCTGTTTTCTTTCACTTGTCTTTGTGTTGAAATTCTTAAACGGCTGACATTCATAGGAAAATGTGAAGATAAGGGCAATTAGTATATAGCTTTTACGATCTGAAATGGGTGATTTGTCCAATAACAATTAAAGCAGTTTAGACTTTGCTGGAAACCATGATACGAATGTGTTTGTCCAGAGCCCTGCACTGAGCAAGCTTATTGTTTTCCTTTTAGTTTCATTCTTCTTGGATTTTGAAAGTCGTTTTAAAAAGTTTTGTCATTTCTGAATATCACACAGCCCATGGACACATTATCATTAGTGTAGTTTCCCATGTTTCATCCAGCACAAGATCATTTCTTTAATACTTTGGTTTATTGTTCAATCAGCCATTACTCATCAATGGCCCCAATGAATCACACTACCAAGCAACTTTAACATACAACCAGCACAGATTTGTTCCACTGATCATTTCTTCACGATAAGCCACAATTGACGTCCTATCTGTGTCACTCTTTAAAAACACTTGTCTTCATGTGTGATTGCAGGGGACATTTGATACTAAAGATGCCACAGCTTCTGCGCATGCGGGAATAACACAGGCAGCAGCCTACTACCCTTATGATCCTACCCTGGGACAGTATCAGTATGACAGGTATGTTGTTTCTATGACAGTGTGACTTCTGTGTAAGAGGCTCAATCATCAGTGCAAACATCACAAACTTTGCGAGAACTGTAAACGCTAGGTGTGCTTCGTTATGATGTGGTACAGGATGGAAAAGTGATGCATCCAGTTAGAAATGTTATTATCCTGAGCCGTGTAGTTTACACAGGTTTGCAAGCTTCTATCAAATTAATTATTTTTTGTGTGTGTGTGTGTGTGTGTGTGTGACAAAAACAAGATGTCAGTATAATTCAGGCAAAAGGTAACTCTCAAAGTACCGTAGATGAGTGTAGGGTGAGTTTTCCAGCATTAAATCAATCATCCCTGAGAGGTCAACGCCATTCTCATCACGTCTGGCAGCACCGGGGTGATCACCTCCAGCTCGTGACATATTTCTTCCCTGATGGTGTGAATTGCTTCACGAGACCCCCTGCCCCTTTCAGCTAAACACGAGGCCTCTTCAGCGTTGAAGAGCGCGCCTGCCACGTGGAAAGGTCGTCCCAATAATCAGATGACATCCAAATTAAGTCTGCGATACGGTGAAAGTGTAGGGCATGGATGATAACAATAACTGATGATGTTAATTAAATTATGCTCTTTGAGTAGAACCAAGCAGCTTTCGAGAAGCCAGCAACAGCAGAGCGGTATGGGAAAAGCACAGAAAGCATCCCTGCTTTTAAAGTGTGGTGTTGATTAGCCTCAGCTAACTGAGAGTTCACATCACCAGGAAACGAAGAGCATTTTTACCAATCAGTTTAAATTCTGTATAAAGGTCTCAGCAGGTGTTCTAAGAAGTGCATATACAGTAAAAGGCCTAAGTCTGAAGCAGAACACAATCAGTAGCATTCAGATAAACAAGCAGGCCTGCAGCAGCGCTGCTCCGTCTGCACCCGTCTTTTTACCTGAGGGCTCATCATTACACTCAATAAAGCAATTTTACAGTCTATTTTATCTGCGAGGGAACAACACGGGGGTAAGGAAAGGTACAACGCTCCCTTCCTTTTGATTCCCATAGCAGTGCTTGACCTGCACTAAGCTATACGGAGCAATAAAGGCCTCATAAAAGCCTCCCCTGAGAGGACTTTTACAGCTCACTGCTGACTGAAAATCAACACTGTGCATTTTAAATGTAGGTCTATGGGTAATGTTTGCGCGAGAGGAGAGGGCAGGGAAGGAGTCGTGCTGCGCTAGGAATGGTGTTTAACAGATAATATACACAAAAGGCTGGAAAATAAAACATGGAGTCTTAATACACTTGGCATTTTTATTTTACTAGGTAGAATAATTTGCACAAGTACATTGATTGCAAAGACCAGTGTTGGATTGTTGGAAGGGTTGCATGGAAGTTATGTGCAGCAAAGTCACTCCTGTCTTCCACCCAGTCAGACTTGCACAGTACTGTATACTGAACATGGTCCTAGCAGGTCCAGTGTTTATACAGTATATATTGTATGGTGTGTTTAAAGAGGGTTGGTTTTCTCTTCCAAATTTACTTTGAATTTTCAGATCTTGAAAGTTATAGCAGCAGATTGGTTTATATGTGGGACTTTTGATGGTATGGATATGCATCATCTCAAGAGGATCCAGACAAGAAGATGACTCTGTTGTTGTTTTCAGGCAAAAAAAAAACAACAAAAAAAACCTGCCATGCTACAAGCACCACGTGTTATATTTACCCTCTCATTCCCTCTCATTGCTTCTGTTCGTCAGATATGGTTCCATGGATGGGGGAACGAGGCGGAAGAACGCCACGCGTGAGACCACCAGCACGCTGAAGGCCTGGCTGCAGGAGCACAGGAAGAACCCGTACCCGACGAAAGGTGAGAAGATCATGCTGGCCATCATCACCAAGATGACCCTCACGCAGGTCTCCACCTGGTTTGCCAACGCCAGGAGGAGGCTCAAGAAGGAGAACAAGATGACATGGCCGCCCAGAAACAAGGGCTCAGAGGAGAAGAGATATGACGAGGATGACGATGGGTCTCAGGAGGAGCAGATAAAGAGCGAAAACAATGAGGATGGTCAGTGTCAAAATGTCTTGTTGCTCTGCAGAAATAAAGTAAAAGGGCGTATTTAGTCTCAAGAGCATGTATTTACAACATCTTCTCTTTAAAAATACAGTATTATGTTGCCACAATGATTTCTTTCATTTTCAACTATAGAGTTTCTTTAATTCTCGACTATAGAGGTACCATGATGATGGTGATGATTGCAATGATAACGATAAATAAAAAAATATAAACAACTGAGGGGAAAATAAACATGATCATACTCCTAAGTTCTATGGCAGCCATACATCTACAACTGTATTTTATTAATGTTAATAGCCATGGCACCCTATAGACTGGGATGTTGTAACCATTATGCCAGTTATTTATTCATTTATTTACATTTTTTTAATTTTTTCCCAAATTGTAAATTTGAATAACAGAGGTTGAAATGTGTCACATTACTTACCTGTTTAGATTTTCTGTCTGGACAGACTGTCAGTGTTGTGTTTGATTCCCTGAAACTCCATCAGCTTTTTTATTTTTTTAATAATTATTACAAGAATGTGTGTGTGTGTGTGTGTGTGTGTGTGTGTGTGTGTGTGTGTGTGTGTGTGTGTGTGTGTGTGTGTGTGTGATACTGCTATTAATGTGAACCAGTGCATGGTGATGACAATTAGAAAGAAATGACACCGAGGCCTTAGAATTTGTTTGATTGACGATTTTGTTTTTATGATGTGTACTGTGTTAAAACCACTTTATAGACTTAAAAGGGTCACATTTTAATTCTACCCGCACGCAAAATCTAAACTGCTCCACATAACCATGCCACAAGACTCTGGTCAACATGACAAACGTTTTAACTGTGGAGCAGCTGCCAGTGAACAGGCCTCAGTCAGTCTCACACAGGGACAAACCACTTCCAGTCACTTCAGGCACCTCTGCAGCGATCAAGTTGACTTTTACCAACTTCTTCAGCTGATATGATGTATGATCATCTCAGTCATTAATATAAGTGCAGCAAAATGATAGATATTATAGAATTGACTCATGATAAAACTTATAATTATTTTGAATCATCAATCTGTAAGGCTGTAACTATCAGGCTGTAACACAGTTTTAATTGCTTTAATTTTACATGTAGGACTATGGTTGCAAAATTCAGAGTTTGACTCCACAGTGTCTGTCCTGGATGCCTTTATCAGATCTGATGCCACATTTCTCACTGACACGTCTGCGGTCTCCTCTCCTCTCTTTTTTTTTCTTTTTTTTTTCCAGAGACCAGAAGTCGGCCTGATAAGGACCTCCAGCTGAGCGACCTGGACGATTTCGACACGCTGGAGTCCGAGAGTTCGGAGTGTGAGCTGAAGCACCGATACCACATGAACACACACATGTCGACGACACCCGACTGCCCCGAGCACCTCATCAAGGACTCGTCTCTGAAAATCTCCATCCCGGTTTCTCTGGGAGGGGAGCAGGACTTGAGCAAAAGTTGTCTCAAAACGAACCCAGAGGACTTCCAGCCGGACAGCAGGCAGCAGACGAAGGCGTGTTATAATCAGCAGCAGCAGCAGCAACAACAGCAAGGCCACCAGATATTAGACGGCAAACCCCGCATCTGGTCTTTGGCCCAGACTGCGACATCCCTGAACCAGACTGAGTATCCATCCTGTATGCTGAGGTGCCAGCCGCCGCCCTCCTCCCTCACCCCGTCCCCCGCCGCTACCTCACCCGTGACCGGCCTGGACAACAGGCAGGACTCGCCGGTCACTACCCTGAGAAACTGGGTGGACGGGGTTTTCCACGACCCCTTGTTCAGGCACAGCACTTTGAGCCAGGCTCTGACCAACACCACCGTCTCTTGGACCGCGAACACCAAAGGCGCCATTCTGGAGACTGAGAGGAGCGCGGCGGTCTTGCAGCAGCACCAAGACTCCTCCAAAGACAGTGCCATGAGCTTCCCCAAAACTATCAACAAACTTTTCTGCTCCTAACGAAACCAAAAGACGCTTTTATTGCAAAGACAGAGAGAGAGAGAGAGACTTTTTGTGACTGACTGGAAGTCGGATGGAGAGAGCCTGTTAACGTCTCCATGTTCCCCCTTCATTATGTTTTATTCCTTTTTTTTTTTTTTTTTTTAAAGCAGTGGTAGCTACAGTATATCCTGTTACATTGGCGTCACACAAGTGAAATCTCCGGATCCGTTTGGCTTATTTGATTCAACGCACGCACAAAACTTATCGAAATGTATTTAAAAAAAAAAAAAGTTTACATATTGGGGGGAAAAAAAGAAATAGGCCTAAAGGTTTACATGATTTTTATTTTTCTTTACTATGCGCATGCAAATGTAATTGAATATTATTTAGGTCTCAGCAGCTGAGTATCACTATTAAAATGATAATTAAAAAAAAAAAAGTCTCACAAATGCACAGCTCTCCTTAGGAAGTGGATGAGAGCGTTTCAACTTTGTTCACTGAAAATAAAAGCAGTCAGTTTCTGAAGAGAAGCTTGTGATGTTGCTGTCCATGGTGCTGGAATACAGGCCTCGCCAGGCTGTCTGTTTCTTTTCTTTGCGTCCCGTCCTTTATGACTGGGACGGATGAGGCCTGCAACACGGCTGAGCAGAGAGGACCTTTTAAAACGCAATCTGCTGTTAAATAAAGCAGTTTTATCAATCCAGTTCATTTTTAACTCCTTTAAACAGGCGCAATCTAACATCTCCAAACCTCTTTTTTTTCCCCAGAAAACATTCACTCTCATTTAGTGACAGCGAGAAAATGAGGCAGCTCAACCCTCAAGACAGAGCAATATCAGTATCTAAGATCTGCCTCATTAATTCCCTCTAAACAGGCTGTAATTGGGATGTTCGCAGTCATATTTCATGTCAGTCTATTGATTTCCCCCCTCACCACCACCACCACCCCTCTGCTCTCTGATAATATTATCGAAACATCTCAACACCACGTCCATGATGCAGCTGTCAGGAAGGGTAAGTTATTCGCCATACGTCCATTAATGGGTTCAAAACCAGAGAGAGCCGGCCAAATAATTTGAAGTGAGGACTTTTCGTTTTGACACTAACCCCTCAATTTCCTATGGCTGGAGAGGCGGAGGGCCCTGCAGAGGAAAAGAAAAGAAAAGAAAAGAAAGAAAAAAAACAGCCTGGATGCTGAGTTCCTCCTCTGAAAAGTGAAAGGGCTTTACAGGGGAGAGGCACTCACGTCGTCTAAAAGTGAAAAGGGCAAAGGAACTCGAATTAGTTGTTGTAGATAAAAGGGCAAAACGAAAGGAGTCAAGGGTACTTGACAGTAATGGCGAAAGTGGAGCTCTCGGGGGACTTTGGCTGTCCTGTGAGGGAGGTAGGGGTTGGGTATGTGTGGTGGTGGTAGTGAAGGGGGGGGGGGGTCTTCAGTGATGAATTTTAATGGGAAAAGCACAAACGATTGAGACCCCCCCACCCCCCATCCCTCCCATCTCTCTCTGGAAGAAAGTGCTATGGTGGACAAAAGGGATTTTCTATATGTCGGAGTCAGGATGTATGTTTTTTTTTTTTTTATTTGTTCTCTTGCCCGCAGCATTTCTAAAGTTGACATGACGCCAAAGTAAAGTGGAGGAAAGACACACGTGTCGGGGAACAGATATCTGACAGCGGTGTGAAGGATTAATATGTGCTTCTGGTTCACATTTTTACCTCGTGTGGGACCTGTTTATTAGCCTACATACAAAATCGTGTATTTTTTCTTCTTTTTTTTTTTTTTTGTCTCCTGATACTGTAACGGAAAATTAGGCCAGAGTTTAAGTCCCCACAGATAGAGACAACAAAGCCTCGGCATTTAATTAATTTAGCAAGAAGACAGATTTTATTAGACCTCTGAACCAAGTGGCTTTTTATTTGAGAGAAAGAGTAAGACAGAGAGGAGAGGGAGAGAGAGAGAGAGAGAGAGAGAGAGAAGGGGAGAGGAGAGGAGAGAGGGAGTTAGACCGGCTATAACTAAATCATTCAGCCGTGGCAAATACGAACACACAGAGGGAGCGAGATGGTAAATTAACAGGAGCTTTTTACATAGAGACCAAATAAAACTGTAATCAGCGACGCGTTACTTTTCATTAAGCGGGTTTGACAGCAGCATATTCAGGCACTCCGACACACACGGAGCGAGGTCCGGGCTGAAATAAACTGCTCTCAAAGCGAGAGTCATAAGATAATTCCTTAAGCTCCATTAACAACTCTTAGCCGCAGGAAATGGGCTCCCCCTGAAAACATCTCCAAATCTAAAAGCTTTATCGACCTGGCAAACCTCAGCTGATGGCTTCTCTCTCTTTTTTTTTCACCCCCTCGCCCCCCCCCCTACTACTCCTCTCCCTCTCTTTGTCACTCTCACCCCCTCCCTTTTCCTTTTTTTTTCAACTTAAGGGACAGAAACGTCCAACTGAGGTAATAGACTTTGACACAACACATTAAATGGGAAATGAGAAAAGGGAGAAGAAAGGGCACTCTTAAACGCCTTTTAAACGTTACCAATTAGAGGTTTAAAACTTGAATAAGATGTAGGCCTTTGGCATATGCTTGACTGATGGGACATTCAACTGAATACCTTCCCCACTTGGTAAAAGCAGCAGAGTACGCCATCCTCCTGTGAGGCAGCCGAGTCCAGGGATTAATACAAAGCTTTATCTCGAGTTCTCCACCAGTCTTGTGCAACATGATTGTCTCCAGATAAGTTTTTTTTTCTCCCACAATGCTATAAATGATATCCTTAAAGTTAGTTCTTTAAACAAGCACCCTGTCACTCACTCACACACACACACACACACACACACAAACACACGTACACCTGCTGTGTTTATGGAGGTAGAAGGCCCACAGAAAAGCCGACTGAAGCACAGAACAATCAGCAGCATGGAGCTTCCTCCAGAGAGAGAGAGAGAGAGAGAGAGAGAGAGAGAGAGAGAGAGTCTGGGTCAGGTTAATACCACTGTGACCCTGAGCCATAAATATATTTACACATCATTACACATCAACATACATACACACACACACACACACACACATACCAGGCTTAATTGAATATTTAATCTATTCATTGACTAACATTAATATGGTGAGAATAGCAGTAATGTGAAGCTTAAATGAAAATATGAAGCATGAGTACACACACACCAGTAACAACACACACACACTGTTGTGGCCCCTTTCAGGAATCAATGCAATGGCCTTTTATTCCAATTAAAATGAAGCACATTATTATTAGAAAAATCTGTATTCACAGCTACAATAAACAAAACAGCCTGTAGGTGTGTGATCATATCATTTCAAAAACATATTCCTTTCCGAAGATTGAATTAAACCTAAATGTCAGCTGACATGAAGGCTTGGCACGGCTGATCTTAGCAAATGAAATATATTGGTAATATACAGAATAAAACGCCAAGTAGAAACAGCAAAGGAGTTTGTAGAGTCGAGAAAAGTAGAGAAGACCAAAGTAGAGCAGAGTGTACACAAAAAAGTCCAAATTTGGATTTTGTGGATCCACTAGCTCCCAGTGTTGTGGTGAGTGACACATCTAAATCTGGGAGTTGTTTTGTTCTTATTAGGATGAGATGTAGAATATCAACCTCTCTACTTTAAGATCTAAAGTGCCTCCACTTACTCTTCCTTCACTGCTTGGAGAGATGACCTGTGTGTGTGTGTGTGTGTGTGTGTGTTTGTGTGTGATCATGTGTGTGTATTTGTGGCTGTGCTCAGAGCCCTGCTGCCAAAAGGACATGTCCAGGATGTGCCTTTAGGCCCCAGTGGCTGGCCTCTATCAGCCCCTCGCTGCCATCACCTCCCTGCAGTCATTCCACAGGTCAAGAGGTTTCAGCCTGAGGGGCATCGCTTTTCACCATTTCAGTTCATCTCAGTATGACTGACTGAACTTGAGTGCATTTCCTGAAGTCATAATCCCTGATGAAACAGATAGAAAAAATGCTATCCATATATAAAATACCGTTTTTAATTTTCATAGATAAAAATGCAACAAATGTTCAGAAGAGTGCGCATAAAGATGTCCAATTAGATTTTGTTAATTCTATATGGTAGAGAACATAAGATAAATCACAATAATACATATATAGAGTGATTCCCAATATTAGAGTTTGGCTTATTTGGTTGCCCATACTTTGCTTGTGAATGACTGCAGTCCCCAAAAAAACATCCAGGATTGTGTTCTCACACCCTCTTAAGGAAAGAGGAAAGGTCAAGAGGGTCTAATCACAGGTCATCACAACACACTTCAACTCCGTCTGACAACTTAGACTCCGTTAAGCTCACCATCCAGATAACTGAGATTCTGTAAGCAGGCATCTAAGTCGTTCCCTTTCTGTTTATTATTATGCTTTTTATTTATAGCAAGTTGATGAGATATAACATCACCATAGTAACACACTCATTTCTACAACTGAGGATATTCCAGCAGCTTGATTCAGTTCAGTGGAGGAAACAAGGAGCCAATATTGCTTGGTTAAACATGTTGTTAAATGCTTGTTTCGTTGTGTGTAGCTACTGTCGCATTAGGGGATTTGATGAACACGCATACTTGATATTTCCATTGGGCATCTTGGGTAAAACACCCAGTAACTGGCAATCAGCATTCAAAAACATATTCATATGTACTTTGGCAATGAGGGGTTTCCATGAGGGTGAAGCAGTGATGCTGAATCAAAGCTTCTTGCCCTGAGAGGTACTTGTGGATCAGACGTAAATCTACTAAACCAATGCCACAACATCTTGTAATCATAATGCAGCCAGTGTGATTTCACTGTAAGCAGCAGCATCTGTGAAACTTAACAAAAATACATCATTATGTAAGCCAGCCGTACTTATAAGGTATAGGAATGGTTACAAACCAAAAGGAAAAAAAAAGAAGAAAAAAAAGAAGAAAATGAGTTGAACATTGTTTTTTTCATCTACAGTACCGCTAAAGCCATGTAGAAGTAATTGCTAAAGGTCAAAAGAGACTGTGTTTTGCCAACACATTTGTGTTTATCATTCAGGACAGATCAATACAATATTGTTGTTTTAAAGAACAAAAGCCAGGGGAGACTTAACACTGACCTTTGCTTCCATTTTCCATTGTGTTCAGGAGGTCCAACAAAACATACAAATGAGGCCCTCAGGTTTCTCTGGAAACAAAAGGTTTCATAAAGTGCTGTGTGGGTGTTTATCTGTGAAAAGTATTGGATACTTTTTTTTTTTTTTAAACAATAAATCTCCTATAAAAAATCACAAAAAGAAATCTGTGCTGGGCAGTTGTTGTTCTCGACTCTGCAAAGGAAAGTTTAGAGCGCTCCGGATGGAAATCTCAACCTGAACCCAAATTTTAAACATCAACAAATTAGAAAGTCATTGGAACAACTTATTTTCAGCCTGATGTTGTGTTTATGGAGCACTGTAGACTTGTGTTGCAAAAAGTGTTCTGTGCAAGCCTAGCTGTCTCCCAGAAATGACATTCAGATACTACTAACTTGCAACAGCAAATACGTTTTGAAAGAAATATTAGTTGATGGCTGGATTATTTTCAGAGACCGTTTTCTGGTTTGAATCAATGAAGTGCTATATTCATTAACAGCAGCGGAGTCACCAGGCGCTGGTTGTGGTGGATGCTGGGTGTACAAAGTGCACGAGTACTGCACCAGAGACCGGGATTTGCATCAGCAGTCTCGTCTGTGGTTAAGTTTGGGTAAGAAAAGCACTTTGGTTAAAATTAGGGAAAAAGTGGTTTTGGTCAAATGTAACTGTAAACTGTGTCTGCAGTTACTACCAGTGGATATTGCACAACAAGGTCAGATATTTTGGCTGGAAAAGAAAAAACATTGTACTGACACAGAATCAATGTATTTGCAACTTGCCATTGTCTCTGAGGTTGTCCTTGCCCACATTGGCAGGTAATTGGTTGGCATGGGAGAGTCGTCAACTAATGCAGTGCACCTGGGCCTTACCAGAGTATAAAAGCTGGCCCATGTGCTCACTCGTCCTCTCCCTTCCATCTGCTGACATCCATTTGTTTTGCTTTTGCACATATGACACCACCACAGCAAATGTACCACTCATACATGCATCGATTTCATGACTAAACTTGCTGATTTCCACACCTCATTGCTTATCTGTCTTATATTTTAGTTCTAATGAATTGCTTGATTTTTTTTTTAAGTATAACTTTGTGTGATCTCCTTTTGTTGTCACATTCATTGAACCAGCTTGTGGAAAAGAAAAACACTGTACTGAAACAGAATCAATGTATTTGCAACTTGCCAAACACATGAATGAACATTAACATTTCCTCATATCATTAATAGAAAACGTAATCCAGTCACAATTATGTTCCCTACAAAATGCATTTACTGTTAGTTACAACAATTAGTTGTAAAGAAATGTCATTTGTAGAACACAGGGTTGAAATGGAACCAGCCATGGCATGCTTACTTTATTAAAAATTAAATGCAACCAGTTTTCCTGAAGTGCATTGATTATCTAAACCTGACCCTTGTATGGCCATCATACCTCCCTACAAGTTGTGTGTCGTATACAAATTTGTGCTCTCCCTACAGGACAGCACAAAAAACATAACCTGGGAACATAACCCAGTCAGTGATTATGTTCATTTGGAAAATGTAATCAGGAAAACAAATTATTAGTGTGAGACATTTGTAAAAATAGTTGCATCTGCTAGAAATACTTAACTACACAAAACCACAAGTAAAAAATAGTAATGGAACAATACAGGGCCTGTTCACATACAGTACAGTAGAGTGAGGAACTGCATGATGCTGCAAACTGTTGCTGTTTCTTATCAGCCATAACAGGCTTGTCCAGCTGCGTAGTTGCTGATAATTATTGTTGGTGCTTGTCTGATCATGTGCTTTGATGCAAATTAGTTTGATCAGTGGTGGCAGTGGTTTGATTGCTTCCTCTCATGCAAGTTGACATTAAAGAAATTCAGCCAGCCTTTTATGTTTCAGTCCGAGTCTTCCAGTTTCATCTTGATACAGTATGGGCACGTGCATCACTATATCCTCAATGTTAGCGCAAGTATGAACATTTAGTTAATAGTCGGGCCCAGTGTCACAGGAATTACATTCACATTCACATCACACATCACCTTCTGCATCTCATGATTTGAGTCCAGTGCCAACATGTAATGGTGTTGTGGTTGTATGACTAATCTTCATACACTGTCACGATCCTGCACCTAAAGTTCACCTTTTTGGATCAAGCCTAATTGTGATCTTTATGCTGTAGTGGCCATTTTCTCACACTGCATGGAGCGGGGATTTGACAAACTCGTTAGCAGCAGGTGCACAAAAAACTTTGTCACTGAACTAACTCAAGGGTTTTTTTCCAAATCATCCATTATCAACGCTGTTGTCTGGCGCGTGGCTCCCAGCCAAACACTCATGATCTTTTCCTCTGAGCAAGTTAAAAAAAAAAAGAAAAAAAAAAAGCTTTTCGCATTTTAATCCCTTTCATGTTTTAATGTCTGTCATGTCATGTCTTGTTAGATTGTTTGCCAATTAGTTTGTCAGTAAATTATCAGTGGTGTTTTATCTGTCGCCTTTTCATACGAAGGTTTTTTTTCCCCCTTCAAGAGCTGTGGTGACCTTTTGAGTCTCATTATATGGAAAAAGTTTCTGCATTGGCACTTCCATTATTGGAAGTGTAATGCAGAAACAATTACTTTCAATGACGAATGTGAACAATCATAAGGAAAACTATTTTTCAGAGTATCTGAGGGAGCAAACTTCTTTCTAATGCTTCCGTGTGCCTTATGTACAGATTGTGTAGAGTGGCTCATGTTTACTGTCCCATTGCAAGGTGATGATGTTGTCTCCAGCCTTTGCTCCATGACACGAAGAATCCATATCACCAGCGTATGTGTACAAACACTAGTTCTTCGGCGGAATTGAAAATGCAAAACACATACACAACATATATCTTTAAGGAAGCTGCCGAGCGATGCTTTGTGGTCATGCATGAAAATTAGTTATTGCTCTTGCACTTGCTGCTGTGAAAACATTTAAAATTTTTACAGTTCAATCTCGCTCGGATTGCTTTCCACCAGGAGCCAGGGTTTTATAAAGTATGTGTGGCACATCTCAAGGTGTTTTGCAGCAGCTAGAATGAAGGCAGAGAAGTTCCAAAATAGCACCTCTAACAAGTCCCGTAGAGAGAGGAAAAGAGACACCTTTGTAGGCCCATTGCTCCTGGGCTACAACATGTAGTGTGACGACTCAGTAACTCCAACAGGTCGACTTTAGACTATTTGGGGAGTTTTGAGCGACAGCCCGGCCAACTGTGAGGATGTGCTCTGACGCGCTAGGTGATTCTCCGTCTGCCACGCGTCTCAATCAAGCCTAATGTCCGCTTCCTGGCTACTCTATCTTTCCCCCTCACCCTCTCCTTCCTCTCAGCTTTTCCCCCCGATTTGATCGCTGCTCTCCTCAGGTGGAGGAAGGTGGGGAGTCATTTTGCCTCCAAATTGTGATGAGTCAGCCAAGCGATGTGCTTTCCACCTTTTTCAGAAATAACTGTTTGACTCAAACCCTACAAGCTGTACTTTCTCTTGACAATCCAGAGGGAGAAGAGAGAGACAGCGTCTTTGTTCACAGGCTTGTAACTGCACTGGACGGGTTGTGACTGAGCTTACAGTGTCCACAGGCTGTCAGGCTAACTGGGACTTTACGACGGACAAGGCTCTTGGTTTGCTTTTTTAGGATGAATATTTTGCAGGCGTTACCAATTTCTGTTTTTGTACCCCATCTGACAGGTGACATTTATCCATTTCAAAATGACCTGAAATGCACAGCTTTCAATGCAGAGCCATTTTCTCACTTCCAGAGGAATTCTTGAAACGATCACATCTGTGACAAAAAGCTTACCGAGGGCTTTCTTCTCGAAAGATTTTCACTATGCATCAATGTTGGTGGCCATTATAATACAGAAAAAATAGGCTTTTTTTTTTTTTTTTGGACTCTGTTGCATAGATATAATACATGGTGGTATTCAAGTGCTAAGTGAATGGATCTACTGGGCACAGACCCAAGGGCCCAAGGGCACAGGGGGGCCCTGGAACACAGTTTCTGTTTGAAGTGACTGTAAACCCCAATCCATCTATGGCTAACTGGCAGTTCTCGAACTTACATGAAAACTTAATTCTAGAAACAGCTTCCTTAAAGAACTCTAAAGAAATTATATTGATTCATCATATGCTGCTTCATTGTTGATGGACT
Organism: Seriola aureovittata; assembly: GCF_021018895.1. Taxonomy (NCBI): domain Eukaryota; kingdom Metazoa; phylum Chordata; class Actinopteri; order Carangiformes; family Carangidae; genus Seriola; species Seriola aureovittata. The sequence continues at coordinate 18,383,250 of NC_079370.1, read as the reverse complement.
GAATTCAAGTGATGTGAATCACCAGTAAAGCACCTGGCATAACAGTGATTCTGTTCTCTGCAGCAGAGGAGACAGAACCTCACGCTCTATTAAATAGAACAAACACTTTGACTTTATGTATCCGATTTATGATTCAATTTACATTTATAATCCAGACTTGTAGTAGCAATTGAAAACATATCATCATCCCCCAGAGATATTAGGTAGCATTTGAAAATTCTTTCTGGCTCAAACAAGTCGCCTGCTTTGTTTTCAAATTAATGCGCAGGAATTTTGATTGGCTTCTAGGTAAGGCAACAGTTTTAAGCAAAAGATTGAAAGTAAGGATGTTTTCAGACAACAGCGGCGGAAGTCAGTTTTTTCTTTTCCTGGGTCTGGTCGAGGGGTGTTGAGGTTGGTCCCTGCATAAGCAGCGTGTGGGACTGGTACAGCGGCTGCGGCTGACTGACCTGCCTGCTCATTAAGGCACTAGCGAGCACATTTGGCCTGCTCCTGTAATGGGAGTCTGTACTGTGTCAGAAACACTTATTTGCTCCACAGCCATCACAGAACATTAACATTCACGACAGCCCATCACATGAGGGAGGGCGAGGGGGGTCAGAAGGGTGTCTGCGAGGGTCTGCTCGCTGCCCCAACCCAGTCACACACACACACATGCGCGCGCGCACACACACAAACACATACATTTAATCTGCATTTCATACGTGCACATATATAAAAAAAATAACACACTGCGCATTCGACTCACCTTACTAACACACCTGAATACAGGCACCTGCAGCATATGCAAGCTCTTACATAATATATATGAACACTTGCATACACACACACACACACACACACACACACACACACACACACATTTTGATTCTATTAACACACCCTTTCGGAGATCACATTTTCTCTCTCTCTCTCTCTCTCTCACACACACACACACACACACACTTCAAAAGCCTGAGTTCTCTCTCATACACACACACACACACACACACACACACACACACACACACACACACTGAAACATGCAATCAGCCCTCTAAGTAAAGGTCACATTTGCAATGCAGGTGACTTAAGCAGAAGGCAGCAGGTAATTGGCTGATGGGACGGGGAGCACTAATACCTTGTCTCAGAAAGATAATGTGATGGATGGGAAATTCTTGGCATTGGGGTAATTAGATGTGTTTGGAGGAGAGTACACCAGGCCAGGGCCCCCCATTTATGGAGAGTGGAAGTAAAGAGGGATGAAGGAGGGGCAGTTAAAGAGAGAGTTTTAAGGTTGAGCAGCAAGGGTCACACAAGGCCTCCGCTGAGCTTAAGAGATCGTGGAACAGAGACAGAAACGCTAAGCATCACATAAGTTTGAAGCGAGTAAGATTTGGGAGAATGTTGAGAGAGACAATGGGCGACAATCAATACATTTACTCATTTGGCAGACGCTCTTATCCAAAGCGACTCACAAGTGAGGGACATCACTAAAGCTTCAGTGCAATATGAGACCTTGGTTTAAGTACTAAGAACTACATTTTCCTATATGTATACTTTTTACATATATTATCCTTACATAGCTTGTCACATGCATGAACTTGAAGACTGGTGAGAAAGAGAGTTAGTTGTTTGAGAGAATGATATTAAATGCATCCATCTCAATATGGCGTATGACTGTGAAAAAAACGCATAGCTCATATAGAACAAATCAATTTTACCGTTGCTGAAATTGTGCAAGTGGTGGAAAAGCACAGAATGACTGAGGAAAGGAGAGAAAGAAAGGAGGGAAAAAAAAGATGAGTGCAAAGCGTTCTAATTGGAGTGGGCCAGCTGTGGTGGGGTGAAACCCTTTAAGACACATGCATTATTTACATAGTGTAGGCCTGTGTGTGTGTGTGTGTGTGTGTGTGTGTGTGTCTGTGTGAGACACCCTGTCTGCATCGCACCTCCTTTGGAGAAGGAATATATTCTATCACGGGGCATCCGAGTGGAAACAAAGACTCAGCCAGTTCTCCATACAGACTATCTACACAGCTGGAGAGGAGGAGGATCGAAATGGAAATATTGTCATTGACGCTGTTCATAACTGAGGCTGGAGAGGGAGGAATCACCAGTGTTCTCATATTTAAAGTGGGAAGTGCAGTCAGTTACAGATAGGAGACAAAACGTAGGTGAGGCTGAGGTTAATGTTTGAGGGTAAACAACTCACTATCACAACATTACATGAGTGTCGACTGTAATTCAATACATTTGAATACGTTTGTCACAGTCTGGGATTAAGGTTGACGCAGGCTGTAGGTGGTTTATGGTTCATGATCTTACTGAATGTAATTAGATAACCTTACTGGATTTAATTACATGAGTAAATAAAAATGATAAATCATAAGTATTTAGGGAAAAATACTCATTTATGCCTATCAGGAAATTGTTATCATTATTATTATTATAATTATTATGTTAGAGTGCCCGGCTATATCACAGCAACTTGACAGTGTTGAAAAATGGCTCTATTCTATTCTCTTCTTCTCTTCTGTTATTTCTTCCTCTCCTCTCCTCTCCTCTCTCCTCACTCCTCTCTCCTCACCCAGCAGGTTATTGCCGCTGTGTGCAAATAAGATTAGCAGGTTGTATTTTCTCAGGTCTCTGCATTGAAACAGTAAGCCTGGCTGTGTATATAATTAGAGAGAGATTATGGCAGGGCCACTGCCAGCGACCATGGCCAACTGACATTTTGTGTGTATACTTGTGTGCATGCGAGTGTGAGCTGGCTGCGGTTGTTTTTGCCGTGGCCTCTCCATAATCTCTGTGTAACTGCGAGCGTGTGTGTGCGTCTGTGTGTGTGTACAGGACCACAGGTGATGTTTGAAGTGCAGTGGAGCCAGGACCATGGAAACTAAAGTCCTGACAATACAGTGTCCCTGGAAATATGTAATATATAAAGACACGTGTGGCGTGATTTAGCACCTGAGAAGAGATGTAGGATGACTGATGTAAACACAGTGTATGGCACAAATGAAAGGGTTATTAGGTGTCCCTTTCTCATGATAGAAATGTGTTAATTTGCTTGTCAGCGCTTGCCCTTTGTTACTCCGGGCTTCAAACTCAATCACAGTGTAAACATGCACCCTGTGAACTTGGCAGATGTCTGTAGCCAGTATCTATCCTCCTGATGGCCCGAGTGTTTGACTTTGACTCCATCGATATCCTGTTTATTCAGTCTGCATAGGAATAATCACTTCAGTAAATGTGTGATATTTCGCAGGATTTATAGGTTTGTAGGTCAGAACTGTTGTCAAACACACTGACTGGTGCGGTATTTCAACTTTCAAATCATATTGCCACACTCAGTTTAAAAAATATTGGAAAAATAGAAATGTTATTCTTGCATACCAAGGAACCAACGGAGGATAAAATAGTACTTAGCAGGCATGCATTATTTTCTGTGGCTTTCAATTATCTACAGTTTTTCCCTTCATCTTCTTGTATTATAAGGGCATTTAACGTTGAATACAATAGTCAAGATTGTTTTATTGCTCATCTGACAATAGGACATGCCCCACTATATTCAAAATTGTTTTTATACAGGCTTTGGTTTATTTAATTTAAAAAAGAAACCTTTCCTTTTTACCTTCGCTTCTTCAACAAATAACCACTCTGCAACATCACCAAATGCAGAAATCCAGAGACAATGCTTTACTTTCTCCACTTATTTTCCATGTGCTTCCCATCACTCCATGTTGCCTGAAAGTTACTAAATAATAGAAGAATTATGGGTATTTTATTCAGCTATTTTTCACGCGCAGTTTCACACACATTTGCGCTCAGAGCGCTTTTCTAACTGACTGAAGAATCTTCGTCGTGGTTTGCTGTTGCCTCTCCTAATAGATGCCTCACAGCTCCCCACTTTCACCTTTCTGCAATTAGTTTTCATTGAATGCTATTGATTTTTTACCCCCTTTCAATTACATACACAAAAGTCAACCACATAGATGTTTGTAGTCATTAGGAGGTACTCTTTGTGTCTTCTCCAATACTAATTATGTCTGGCTGCTGGTGTTTGTTATCCTCCCTGGATGAAAGAAAAAAATAAAAACTCCAAGAGGAAAAAAAAAAAAAAAAAAAAAAATAGAATCACTACATGCACCAGTGGAGATCTGGGCTCCTGTCGTGTGTGTGTATGTGTGTATGTGACTGAGTGACTGAGTGTCTGAGCGCATGGCTATCCTGCCACCATGAAGCCTATGGAGAATACACTTAATAAAATAAATATGACTTGGATAAAGAAAAAAGAAGAAAGTGTTTGTCCCCTGGCACGTCTCTCTCAGAGTGTGTAATGTATTGTGTTTTCTATGTGGCCTGGCATTTCTCCTGCATTGTTAAAGGAATGTTCCCAGAAATGTCTTTGTATTGTATTGTATTTCCTTCGAAGTAAATCCTGACATTAAATGCCTATTTCCTTTGAACACAATTTGAGGATTTATACTGATATCTGTTTTAAGATAAAAAGGAAAGGAAAGGAAAGGAAATAATTTTAATACTGCAATATGAAAAACATTTATTTTAATGAGATAAAATATTAATCTGTATGAATTTATAACTGAAGGATAAAGGCTGTCAGCTTTTAATCATGGGCCCTTGATGGACAACATGTTATTATACATATATATTTTCCTATTAACTGTACACTGTAATTTTTCATGTTCCCTTCTCTCTTTCCCATGTAGTGAAAATGTTGCAGACTGGAGTAAAAGGTTGCACAGATCTCTGTGTTTGAACTAACCTCCATCCTATATTTACACATCCTCTAAACAGGAATGCCATGCATATGTACAGAACAGATTTGGCTAGCATCTCTGAGATGAATCATTATGCCCTTTCCTCTGTATGGCAGCAGTTCAATGATAGCTCTGACTGTGAGAGGGATGCTGTTGTATATAGTTTTTAAGTCATTTACTTTGGAAACCCACATTTTCCAAATGTTTTATCTTACAAAAAAAAAAAAAATCAAAGTTCTAGGTCTTACAAAGAATGTTGCATTTTTAAACGGCCATTGACCTTAGCATTTAAAACTGCAAAATTCCACACTGATATCACTTCATTTAATTGTAATGTGTGTATTCTAATGTAAGAAAGTTCTGTTAGTAAATCTGTGCACATTTGCATAACGTTCAGTTTTGGTGAACTTTGAAATGTGTTCCCTTGACCAATGACAAGCCATGTTGACAGTGCTCACCACTGACGGCAAAAGGAAAGCCGAGAAATAGTCCAAGAAAAAAAGAAAAAAAAAAAAAAGCTTATTAGCTGTGTTGGAACATCCACTTTTATTTAATCCTGTTGGAGTATAAACTGCTCCACAAGAGAGTTGTGGCATGCAGCCAGTAGAAACAGAAAGAAGCTCACTGACAGAACACTGCATGTTCCTGGCTGGCTAGCACGTTAGTGGTTAGCTCATTTGCTACAGAAGTAACCAATGAGCCATGCGATTAGTCCCTTCGTCACTAAGCCTCTAGAAACAACAAATTTCAAAGAGACATGTGGATGAACTTTCTAAAGTCAAAAGTTAACCTCTAGTTTATCAACAATATTTTTCTGAAGCCACTGATTGTTCCTGATTTCCTCCATAGCAATAAGCTGAAGTACATATACTCTGTGTCACGAACTGAATTGACATTTTCATACCTCTCAAAAAACCTCCATCACATCTGTTTCGGATTGCTCCCGCAGTCTGTTGCTCTTAGCGTGGAGAAAGACCAAACAGTATTTACAGAGCTCATGGGTCATGACCCCAAATACGCTGCAAGCAAACATCCCAAGATCGCTCAATCATTTCAGTGCACCATTCTTGTTTTAGGACCTGCTGAATTTGAGTAATAGGCTCAAGAGCACTATGGCATGTTGAATGATTACAACCACCACCAACAAAACCACTTGCCATGCACAAAGCATTATTTGTGCTTTTTTTCCACACACTTTGACTTCAGCACTTTATCTCCAAAGGTTAGCATTTAGTAAGTTTTCCTTTGACAGCTAATTAGAATAGCTTGTTTGACAGGTGCGCGGATGGTGTCTCAGGTATAGGTCTAATATATCAACTTGAAAAAGAATTCATGAGAAAACTCTTATCCGTTGGATCAAAGTCAGAGAAATCCTCTAATTATGATGAGGTTCTGACTGGATGTCTCACTCTCTCTTTTCTCCCTGCTCCCTTGATGTTTCCGTCGTTGACTCTGCCATCTATCACAAAGTGCTCCTTTGATAATTACATGCCAAAATGACTTAAAACTCCCCCGTTAGGTGTAAGGCATTTCAGCCTGAATGACTTGCCAACTCACCTTAAGGACTTTTTAACAAGGGAAGTCAGGATTATGCCATGCAGTCACTCACTCTTTTGCACAATCGCTCAGCAACACCTAATTACAGTCTTTCATAATCCTCCGACTATTTTGACTAAACAAGTTCACAATGAAAGCCACTGTGGCAGTCTGCCATCTATCGCGGTATGTGTGTGTGTGTGTGTGTGTGTGTGTACATGTTTTTGTTACCTCTTTGGGTATAAACACCGACCATGGGACCAAATGGGACCAAAGCCTGATCCTAATGAGGCTAAACGTCATTTCTGAAGTCCTGGTTAAAGTTAGAGTTAGGCATGAACAGGTTACGCTTACGGTTTGGGTGAGGCTGTCCACAATGAATGGAAGTAAATGCAATGTCCCAACAAGGATAGCTGCGCAAACACGTGTGCCTGTCTGTGTGTGTGTGTGTGTGTGTGTGTGTGTGTGTGTGTGTGTGTAAAGATGCAGGCAGAAAGTAAGGTAGAGACAGTCTGCCACTCAGTGAAACAGATAATTAACTGTTGTACAGCGGAGAGGGGATTTATTTATTTATTTTAACAGATTCAGTGGGCAGGGAGGATCCTTCCTTTGTGTTTGTCAGACGATGGAAATGAGACTTCAGAGCGAGAGGGGCAGACAGGAAATAGAATGTTGATGGGCCAAATGCCAAGCCATAAAGTCTCTAGTGAGTTCTTCCATGAGACCGTGTGTGTGTGTGTGTGTGTGCGCGTGTGTGGACGCAAACCCCTAGAAAAAGCCAGCAGAGCTTGAACGCTTGGCACTTGCAGTTCATGTGTTAAATGTGGGCATGGTTGTCAGCGTGTATAGAGGTGTGTTGAACTTGCTTAGCATGTCCCATGGACACTTGCACACTTTGTATACTTTTACACAGCATGTCTGGGTTATGGAGGCCACACACACACACACACACACACACACACACACGATTGACTGGTTGCTTCAGTGTGTATGTATATATGCAAGCAGACTGGGTTGAATGTGTGTGTGTGTGTGTGTATTTCAGAGACTGAGGCTTTTTCCTGCATTTTCTTGTGTGTTTTTCCATCTTTTGCGGTTGACTATGGAAATGAAAACAAACAATCACGTTTTTTTTTTTTCACATTGGAGAACAGAAACACTTTCTGCCTCAGGAAGCCAGTATCAATTATTTAAAATGGTTAATATAAATTAAAAGTTACAAGTGAAATGAATAAACAGCACTACAACAAATGATATCAAATACACGTATGACCATGTTTGACACTGTGTTTTACGACTGCCAATATACAGGTGCTATTTTATCAGGAGGTTAGACAGGTGAGTATTGACAGGTGTCCCCAGGAAAGTCAGAGATGAGCTCAACTAGAAATTATAGCCTAAAGCTAGAGCTGCTGTCGCAACAAATTCCAAGTAGGTTTTTTTTTTTTTTTTCTTGGTCTTTAAATCTGAAAGGTTTTCATCTAGGTAAAGGGTCGTGTTTTTGAGCTTTTTTGAAAAATCTTTGTACCTGAGGTTGCATTTCAGGTTCAGGTGGTTATAGTCAGGTATGGTTACGCTGTATGTGATTTCACTGCTATCAGTCTTGTTACTTGAAACTGCTTTGGTGGTCATTTTTATACAAGACATGGCGTTGACTTTAGCCACCTTTAGTCGGTTTGACCCATTTGTTATAGTGAGGAAGAGCACCAAGCTTTGGCTCGTTTGCATGCTACGACTGTCAACATAAAGTACAAGCATATCGTTTAACCTGAAAGTAAAACTATGAACTGTTACCAGCCCTAAAGATAGATGTTAGTTAAAGTTACATCAAGAACCACTCAGTTGATAAAATGCCCACTTTGGAAAAACTTCAATCTGTTTTTGCAAAACTTGATCTTAACTGACTTATCTTAACTAAACAAAATGGGTTTGAAAAGGATTCCTAATACTGTGCCCAATTCAACTCAAAAAACCTGACCTTTCTTCACAGCTCTCTGTATTGTTTTGGTGGTTTGAAAGTCAGTTTCAACTTTAGAGTTGTCTGGTTTGAAACTAAATTTAAAAAACAAACAAACTGTGAACTGCAAGGAAATGGTGGTATTTTGGGATAGTAACAGAGAGTGTATATAAAGAGAAAAAGTCACGGCCATATTGGACTAAGTATTTTTAGACGTGTTGTTTGTCGACTATAGTAGGACCTGCAAGTGGTGGTTGCAGTTTTGCCTCTGTATTTAAATTACTGTTCTTGCATTCTATTTTGAGACTTTATTGACACTTTATTTGAGTATTCTGACTCAATCTATTTTTTTTTTTTTTTTTATTAACCTGCAGGCCTATTTGTTTGAAGACAAGAGTTACCAATTACTTTGCAGAAGAAGGTATTTCATCATACTCTGTTGGAGTTTAAACAAAAAAGAAAGTTCAAATATAGATTTCAGGTCTTACTTCTTACACTTCTTCAAAGTGATTATTCTGTACTATTTGTGACCTGCCCGACTGAAGGATAAGGTGCCACTAACCCACAAGTGTTCGCCCAAGACTTACTTCTTTGTACAGGTCAAAACAAAGATTTGTGAAAAGAAAATTAGACAGAGAGTAACATTGTACAAAATTTGTGAAAAAGGTTAAGATCATTGTAATAGGACTAGATGTTCATTTTATTGTTATAAAATGAAATAGTAAAAAACCAAAGCAAGTTCTCTGATTGAAAAATAGCAACAACACTGAGATTTTAAAATGACGTGCTGGTTCTGGGCAAAAAAAAATTAATAACTACTCCTATACAAAAAAAAAGATCATAATTTAATAAATAGTTTGAGAGTTGAAGGACTAGCCTTTACCCAATTCTGTTTCACCATATGTTCCCCTCACATTAGAACAATGAAATGGATTGTTAAATATTAAATATATGCTAGACCATAAAAGACAATGTATAAACAATAGATAGAGTCAGACAAGAGGTAAAAGACAAAAATACACTGTAGGCAAAATAGCAGCAAGCTATCCTAAAAATGAAGAAAAGGAAAGTAAAAAAAAACAACAAAAAAGAACAGATTTCCTAGGGTAGCCTTCAAATAAAATAGATAAAGTTAATTGTTTCATCCAACCTCTACGAAGATCATAATATGGCACAGCTCAAATGCCACCTCACTGGGCTCCTGTATCATAGAGAAACTAAGCAGAAACTTGCAAAAAGAGCAATACTGGAATAGTTTGGGCAATAAAACAACTAACAGCGATTACCTCTCCAGGTGGGGTCTCTAAGTGATGATATTACTGTAATACAAAGATAAAAATGGCGGTTTAACACAAAACAGGAGGGAGCACCGCACACACCTCGGGTGGGAATTCAAACTTCCTGTCTGCCAGTAGAACAGTGTTGTGCAGACTCGGTAGCAGTTTTGGTGAAATACACAACCACTAATGAAGAATATCTCTCCCTGTGTATGTTCTGCAGGGGAACTGAAAGTGTGCCTGGACATGACAGTTGAATAGACCGTGTTGTTTCGGGGTTGGCGTTTTGCCGTATGTGCAAAGGAGAAGCTGCACAGAAGGGAGGAAATGACATAATGTGACTTTGATTAACCAGGTAAAAGTAGTCAGACGCTGAGACGGCACTTTGAATGTTTACAATTTACTGCTAATACCTCTGTAAATCTGTCTATGTCAAACGTAACTTTTTTACTGAGGGAGTTCAAGATGTTTCCCACCGTCGCTTCGGGGTAGATTCACTTAACTGTATGGTTTTGTGGTTTGAAACAGGTGCAGTAGTTCAACAAAGTTACTATAATGTTGGCTACAAACTTGAGGTATGCTTCTCGTAGCAAGTTCAACCACATCAAGTGAGGTTTAAGTGCTTTTGAAAAGTGTTTCGGGGTTAGTTTGAGGTTACACTTTAAGTGCTTGAGCTCCCTCACAATGTAGACACTATCTGAAAACCGCATGTAGAAACGGACCTCTGCATACGTCACAGTGGCAGCAGAAATAACACTTTAAAGTAGCCTATACTCTATATGGGCGATACAGTAAACGTTACACCTTGAGCTCTAATAAGATATCTTCCCAGATTTATCTGGAGAGAGTAAAGAAAGAGGAAGAAAAGAAGAAACATGCTGTAACCACAACGTCACGCACGCAATTTAATGAGAAAGTAAAGAGCCGTTTGGTTTTATTTGTGAGTAAATGCGGATGAAGATGCTTTATAAGGGATGAAGGCAGGTTTACAGAGACCATCTGTTGTAAGTAGTATGTAAAGCAACAGTGACCTCTATGGTTTAAAAAGGGAACTACAGAATTGGAAGGAAAAAAAAACAAAAACATGAAGTTTGAGGACTCGAGAACAGGTTTCAGAGCTGCCTGATGTGTCGACATTATCATGTTTTTGTTTTTTCAACAGCCACGTCAATAATGTGAAAAGTTTAGGTCTGGTTTATACAAACATCCAAAACATGTAAGGAAATGTAGAGGCAAAAGTGTAACCGTGGCAAGTTACCTGAAAAACCGGGGCAGATATTCTGCCACAGTATAATTTAATAGAAGGAAAAAAATGAAAGGATTTAATTTCACTGGTGTGTGTGCTTGTGTGTGTTTGTGTGTGTGTGTGTGTGTGTGTGTATGTATGTGCGTGTGTGTCTGGAGGGAATCTGCAACAGTGTCTTTGTGTCTGTCTCTCTGGCTACCTGCAAGGTACAGGATGTGCGTCTCTTTGTCTGTCAGTCTTGTCTGTCCATCTCTCTGTCGATCATTGTGCATTTGTATGTGTGTGTGTGTGTGTGTCTGTGTGAGTATGTGTGAGAGAGAGAAGGGAGGGAGTCTGATTGTCAGCCTGTCTGTCTGTCACCACTGATACTAGCAGTTTGCTGGAGGGGAAACATCCAGATATTTCTGCTTGACCGTACATCTGCCCAGCCAGAGACAGCCTCTTTTCTTGCTTGGCCCCTCTACGGACTGCTGTGTGTGTGTGTGTGTGTGGGTTTGTGTGTGTGTGTCTGTTTATGTATGTGTGTGTGTGCGTGTATAAGTCAGACAAAGCAAGACAACGTGTGGCCGGTTGGACAGTGATTTTGGAATCTGTTTCACCCTCAGGTGACTGTCAAACTGTCAGAAGAGCAGGTTTGTTCCAGCTCGGGATGTACCTCACCATGTTTATATTTGCAGTTATTTCCCCCTTTGAGTGCTAACATCTTGTTGACAACGCTGTACACAGAGAGGCTGGACAGGTAAATAAGTCACACAACTCTCCCGATCTGCAGGAGCATTTCAAGAAGCAGCATTAGTAAAACAGGAGGTTTTTTTGTTGTTGTTGTTCTTGTCGTTATTGCTGTAATTCTTTGTGATTGTTTTGTCTTCAATGTCTGTAATGTCGACCTCTCATTTACGGTTATTAATCAATAGTAAGGTCTTAAAATAAACCCAGCTTTAAGCAGAATGAATTGTTGAGTAACATAAACAAAAGAAATGCCCATTTTCAAACAAGGCAACATCCTTTAATAAGAAAAAACACAGTTCAAACACTCTACATAATCTAAAGTATCAGTACTAAGTATCTATAGTATTACAGTGATTGCACCAAAAGTTCATGCTTTAATCCAGTGGAATGTGTTCAGATTGAAGCTCGAGACCAAACCACACAGCAGCTGTATGAGCATCATATCTGAACCATCCATGTGGTTTATCACTCTACAGATAATAATGAGCCTCTTAGTTTATCGTCGTACACAAGACAATCTACTCCGCTCATTGTCTCCTCTCCCTGGGTGAGTGCGCCCCGCTAATCACTCCCCCTGATCCCTCCAGCAACAAGGGCAAAGTGAGAAAAAGGGCCCCCGTCCTCACAACAACCTGAATACCTTTTTCATGCAGTCATAACGATAGAGAGGCTTTCATCAGAACAAACAGCAAGCAGCAATGAATGAACACAGCGTTTTTGGCGTGAAAAACAGCAACAAAGAGTTTGGTCCGACAACAATCCGAAAATGTTCATTTTTTATGATCCAGGATTGTAATGAATGAAAGCATGTGAGATTAGTTTAGGGTTTTGTTTCAAGCCTGTTATCAAAGAGGAACAACAATGGTGGCGAAAGATGGAACAGGCTGGTGCAAAACAGAAAGTTTTTGTTTTTCAGTTTTCAAAGCCTTCCCTAAGAGTCACTGGGGGGGAACAATCACCCTGACACAGGTCCATTGTTTCTGGGCGGGTACAAATACAAGAGGCCTAATGTGTCCGTTGTTTACAGTTTCTGGCTCTCAGCGTTCATCACTTCCCAGAAGATAGGTGATCAAAGATAGAGACAACGGGAAGCCAAAGAGATATCACAGAGAATGTGAGGATTTACATCTGCACTGCTCATAAAACCAGACGCTTTTACAATGGAGCAGCGATGGGCCCGCAAGGACTGAGCAGAACTGTATGTGTATACACGCATTTGTGTGTGTGTGTGTATGTATATTGGATTTCCAGCTCCAAATCAGTCTCCTGTTATTATCCGCTGTGTGAGGAACACCTATGGGAACTTCAACAGAAAAGGCAATATCAGCAATTTAACACAAAGGACCAAATAAAAGAATTATACTTTCAAAAACCTCTGTCTTGGACGGAAACAAATGCATATGCACAATCCCGCATACGCACGCATACACAAACTTGCACAAACACACACAAGCCAGATGCAGGCACATGCACATCACAGAGCACGGGAGGGATTACAATATTTCCCCCCTCAGCCAGATTAGACAAGATCAAATTATTTCCCTTCTGTGATGCCAGTTTGCTGCTGTCTAATGCCGGCTTTTCAAACAACACAAGGTTTTATTGTGGGAAGCACATAATGCAGCAGATTTCAAATTCCTGTCAAATGCGGTGTGACAGAATACAGTAGCTCTTCTCGTATTCAGCAGGAGGAGGCCCACGCAGGCCACTTACACTGGCTGCAGCTAAGCTGTTTATGTCCCCTATTCAGCAGTTACAGAGGCCAGCGAGTGTAAACACAACAGTATCTTTTTAATTGTGCTGTTTCAAGCCTTGCTTCTCTGTCGAATTAGAGAGCAGACCACTCTCTGTCTCTCCCCCAGTCTGGCAGATTAGGGGCCTCGCTGTAAGGAAATGCCGGGGTGGCTCAGTTTGGGTTGTCACCGAATCAGCTTAAACTTTGCTCAGTGAGCATGGCGAAGAGCGATAACAACCGGACGCTTGTTTGCGGTGCAGAGATGCTGCAGCAGGGGCGGCTGGGTGCAGGCGTGCCACGTGTGCGTGATTGTGTGTGTGTGTGTGTGTGTGTTTGTGTGTGTCTCTCTACGTCCAGCAGATTTTTCTGCGTGTTGTCACCTTATTTGTTAGAAAGCCGGAGATAAGGAGAAACGGAGTGAGCGAAGGGGACGGAGATACTTTGTGTGTGTGCATGAGTGTATGATAGAGAGACACTGAGTAGGTAAAGCAGGAAATGTGAGTGAGAGATCATCCACTTGCATTGTGCGCAGTGTGCAGTACAGTGGGTACAGTGTATATACATGATGGGTAAGATTTTAACAAAAAAAATTGTGGCTGCTCCTGCTCTAACACAAAGCCTTTCATTTTTTTATTGTTCTTTTTTGTTTTTGTTTTTTTTGGGGGGGGTAGACCAGAGTTGGCTTGAATAGCAATAGGAATAATATATAGGGTCATCTTACAGTATCATGTAACATGGTCTGACTAACATGGCTTACCTGGAACAAACAGCATGTTAGCATAATTCTTAGTGTTTAGAAAGGTTCTTGTCAATTAAGTTTTTATTTTGTATAAAATGTATTTTTTCCAATCAGGCACAGAGTAAAAGGCATAAATAAATGTCTTTAAACATGTAATTTGTTGATGTAACCTTTTTTTTAAATTATTATTTTGAACCTTCCACACACACGCCCGCACGCACACTAAGACATTGACCGAATAATCGCCGCACACATGTTGAAACTGACCCGCTCATGTTATTACCCATCTCCAGCTTCATTTCTGACATTTACGATCAGTCCACAGGGCTGTCACTGGTTATTCAAAATTCTGACCACCATTAAAAAAAAAAAAAAAAAAAAAGAACATCCAAACTAATTGCCTTTTCAAATTTAAAAATCTCAGTACATAAGTGCAAAAAGCCTTTCCTGTCCATCTGTTTGTTAACTTTGCAAAACACAACTGCCTACAAGAGAAACTATCCTCCCAAGAAAAACAAGAAATTCAGTCGCTGCAGCTAATGTCCCAAAAAGCATAGGGAATTATGACTCAGGGGCAAAAGAGGAAGCAGTGTGACATGGTCAGGGTGGATGATTGGGACAACGTGTTCGTTTCCCATTGCAAAGGCACATTTAACCTCGGTTTCTTTCAGCCATGACCGTGGCCGTTCTCTAATCGTAACAACAAATAGTTAACACTGTAACCACTATGACAAAGGTCCACTAGCCGTAACCAAATCCATGATCTTTCCCCAACTTTAACCAAGTTGTTTTTTGCATAAACCTGGTGCAAGGTCAGTGAACAGTTTTAGTTGCGAAACAGCGATGTCGTCCTGGTGATCACGTCAGAGAATATACTATAAATTCCGCATGTCATTTAACTGAAACAGTCGAGGTGCTACAAAAAAAATGCAATGGAACAGTGAGACCAGATTTCTTGCATGTGCTGGAGCAAAAAACAGGCAGTGCAGGAAAACAAACGTGGGCAAGGTTGCAAGCAGTTGAGCCGTTAGCAGTTAGCCACACAAACTACACGAGTAAGTGCAGTTAGCTGGCTAACAACGGCGGTCCAGAAGTTGAAAATTATACATTTATTACTCAAACACTTTGTTGTCATCACCCACTATCATCATCCTTTCATTCCCCACAGACAAACACAAGGATGTGACATATAATCAATAAAAGCGTCTTTTAGGATCGGTTATGTGTGAATGGGCAATGTTTGAATTTTAATTAGTTTGAATGAATTATGTGTAACCCCAACAGTTCACAAAGACAACTCAACTTAATCTCGGTAAACCTCAAGTTTGTAAGTCGTCCTCATTACACATAAAAATGAGATACAGTTTTGTTTTTTTTTTTCTTTTTATTTCTCCATCCCAGCCATTAAAAACTTCCCTAAGATTGGTTGGGATGCATTTTTCATTGCACCATGTGCTTTTGTAGAATGATCAGCTGGAGTTAAATTGGTTAGGACATGTAGGTTTTTAAATTTTAAACATCGTCTTTAAAAGATGGGGGCAAGGATATAACCCTGGTGGTTGAAATGAGGTCTGTACATACTGAAGGAGTTAACCTTTCCTGTATTTAAGAGCTGTGGAAAAGAGACAGAAAAGTCTCCGTCTGTCACTTCTGGCATTCAGGAGAGAAGAGAGGAAGAGATAAAGAGGAAGGGAAGGAGGAAAGGAGAGAATAGAAAAAGGGGGAGGTGAGGCAAGTGAAAGCTTATGAATATTATAATGACAGTGGTTTTATTTTTTATTTTCTTTATACCATAGGTACTTCACAATACAGCCAGACCTTGATAATTTTGCTGACATGAGAGTGGCATGATACTGTATACATTATGAGGCGTATGTGTTCTGTGTCAATGGAAAATATTCTGAGCCTTGATTCTTCAGGGAGCACTATATTTGAAAGTGAGGACATTGTTGCCAGTAGGACCTGTTTTTATTGTTAAGCTCACAGTTAGGTTTAGGTGAGGGTTGTGTGCTTTTATTTCAATAACCACTGATATCTGCCTTCTCTAAGGGTTCCATGGTGGATGATATCAAAGCTCTAAATGTCTGAAAGTTAAATCTGACTGAAGTCTGACCTTGGTGTGAAACACAGTGAAGACCAAACTCTGCTCTCTCATTTCTGCTTCTGCACATACAATCAAATTTCACTCTGAATTGAAACTGTCATACATGAGAACTTTAAGGTAAGTGTGAGTACTTTCATAGATGATCAGTGTCGCTCTTGTGTTTTAAAAGCGAATGAAAGAAATAAAGCACTTTCTAAATTTAGAGCGTTTACCTTAATCTGGCTCCATGTCTATGTTGGAAAAATAACTTTTATCCAGATTGCCATGACATTTTGTTCCTACATTCTTGATCCCCAGGGAATTAATCCAAATTATTTTGGTGATTACTGAATTTATTTCTTATTTGTTTTTTTGTGAAATATCTTCACAATCTTTGCATGGGCAGCCATGCAATTTGGTACAGATATCCATGATGCCCAGAGGATGTGTTCTCCATTTATTCTTCCTGTTGTGTGACCAGCAAGTCAAAAATCTTTACCAACACTAATGAGATTTCCCATCAGCCTCAGCTGTACCTTGCTTAAAGTGCTAATTAGCAAATATTAGCATGCTAACGGGCTGAACTATGGGTGTGTCCGAAATCACTCTCTCAGTCCTACTACTCCCTGCTCACTATCTAGGGAGTTCTATGTAGAGGACTATATACAGAGTTCATGGGCAAAATGATGGGGAAAAAAATCATTCACTATTGAGATCATTTTCTCTGCGCCGTTTTTCTTTCTTCCAGCGCTACCGCAAGGCATGCTGGTATATATTGCTTGGTTAGTGACCATCGGTTGTACACTACTTTTTACAATTACAAGTCTACCATATAGGGTATGATAATTCTTGCTATATATTTGGGCAGCACTACAAAATGGAATATATAGGACTATATAGATTGTAGTAGTTTTTTTGTAGTGGTTTTGGACACAGCCTAAGACGATGAGCTTGGTATTATTATATTATACCTGCTGAACATCTGCAATGTTAGCAGTGTTATTGCGAGCATGTTAGCATTAGGCAAAATCTCTGCTGCGCACAAGTGCAACCTCACAGAGCCACTAGTACAACACTTGTTTGAGGCTATGTGTTGCACAACACTGACATCAAGAATTAATTGTTTGTAAGGAAAATAAGTATTTTCTCTCAGAACTCATTTTGCATGATGAGTATAACCATATATAACTGTTTTATTCTCCTGGAGTATTCTACTTATACAGAAGCAACCATCTGTGTTGTGTGTTATGTGTGTGTTATGAAGAATTCTGGAGAAATTAACATTTTATTGATATGAGCTTCCACTATGAGGTCTATCAAGTGTTGTATGGGTGCATAAGTGTCTATTACACTGTGATTAACACAATTCAGGGTCTGCACTACATGGCAGAGGTCTAAAATAGGTTTAAGGTCAATGTATTAGCCTGTAATTGGGATGGCTGCATCATTAAAATAAATAAATCTAAAAATAAAGTTGTACCCGAAGAATCACTGCTCTATTAAATGTCACTTGGTTTCAGCAGAAGTTGGTGTAGATGGAAAGCAAAGACATTTGTGTGAATCTAACCTGTGTAGATCTTAGAAAACGACTTTCATCGCCTTGATTGTTAAATGTCATTGATATGCTCTCGACCAGGAGAGATGTTTTAAAATACATAAATTCAGCAGAAAAAAAAAAGAATTTATATTAATATTTTCAAAGGCAAAGAAAAAAATCCGGTCTGAAGAGCAGTGAGGTGATGCCTATTAATCCCCTTCTATCCGACAGCAGCGTTGGAAAAGGTAGAATTGTGAAATGACAAGCCCCTAAAAAAAGTGAACGAGCACACTTGAACGATTTCGACTACAGCTCCCCTCAACCATGCCTGTGGTTTTGAAAAGGAGGCGAATATGGTGAATTCTGTCTCTAGACTGACGCAAAGCCGAGTGGACAGGCAGGTAATAGGAGGGCGAGGTGGGGAGAGAGAGACAGGCATGGAGCAATCATGAAAATGAATGCAAATGGAGGCAAGGGCAGCCATGGGAGGTCCAGAAGCATGGAGAAGAGTGTACTTAAAAAAAAGAAAAAAAAGGTCTGTTCAGGGCCTAACCCGAACTAAATAGAAACGAATGGGTTTCGAATCCAGGAATAAGTAAACAAGCAGACTTGAACATTTTAAAAGGTTGTAAGAAAGGGTTCAGATTTCTTAACCTGGATTTGATTGAAGCATATTCTATTCTGTTCTATTCTATTGTGCTGACATTTTTTGCTTATGCTTTATTTGCATAAGCATTAAATGTTTAACTATTATATTGAAACATGACATTTTTTCCATGTTCTTCCAGACCAGTCTCTTAGGTTTCTCCTCCTTTTATTTGTATCTTCCTTGAAAATTAGCATCACGTTTCACGAGGACAAGCACACAGATTCTGCTATCTCACTTTCTGGTATGACCGGGTACTAACACCTCAAACTTTCTTTGCCTCCCCTTTGTTTGTCTGTGCTCAGTGCATCATTTCATCTCTACAAACCCTTGCTTCCATCTTTGCCCCCGTCACCACATCACAATCCCTTCGCCTCCCTCTCTCCTTCCTTGCCCACCACCTTTCTCCTAGTTCCCTTTTTCTCCCCGTTATTCCATCCCCATTTCCCCCGCTCTTTTCCTAGGCCCTTCACTCCGTCGACTACCTCCCCCATCGCCCCCCCTTCTTTCGTCTTCCACACAGTGTGGATGCAGGATAGAAGCTTTTCTGCTCAGTCGTCCCAGACTGACAAGTACCTTAAAAAACCCTGTCAGTTTGAAAACATGACGCTCCGTGACCTTCCCACGCCCAATAAATGAATGGAAATATATATTAAAACTGTGAGTGCATGAGTGTGTGTGTGTGTGTGTGTGTGTGTGTGTGTGTGTGTGTGTGTGTGTGTGTGTGTGCGCATGCATGTGGGTGGTTGGGTTGATTTCCACACATGCAAATGCAAAAAAAATGAAATGAAATGAATGAATGTATATGAATAAACCAGAACTGACTATTATCATACCTTTTTTCAATACTTAAATGGTAATAGAAATGTTTTACTGCACCTTAACCTTTCCAACCTGCACATTACAATGGAACCAGATGAAAAGCAGCTTTGTGTGGCGTTGATTACAGTTCTTAGAGTTTAGTGACTTTCCAGATAACTTTGAAGCTAGTGATGGTAGGGGCTCCTGATGAAGTGTTGGCAAACATGCATACATAATTCCTCTGTCTCTCTCCCTCTCACTTATCTGCCCTCTTTGCCTGCACCACAGGTTCTGTCCTTCCTGCAGCTTTGAACATCTCAGCTTGTGGTTCCAGATTAATAAAACAGGAAATTAATGAATTTTGGATGAAATCTTCCCAGTTGGGGGCAGGTTGCGCCTCATTAAGGCCTGTATTATTGATCAGATTGAAAACCTCCACCACCTCTGGAACCAAACTGTTATAACCAGGCGCCCACATCCCCCTCCTCCATAAAGAATGCTAATTGCACGGAGGTAAAGGATTAATAGCTAATTGAGCATATTTTCAGACAAATCATCGTCATGGCTTGACACTAAAACGAATGTCTTTAATATGCATGGGGCATGTCACACACAGTTAGCATGGTAATGTTGTGGATAAGATTAAGAAATGTCTTGCAAAATCAAAAGGGCCATAAACCATAGTGTGTATTGTAAGACCCACATCCCTTTTAAATACTGCTGAACTGGGGGAAAATGGCTGCGTGATCCATACGCACTATTTAGCGCATGCTTTTAAAAGTACTGTAATTCCATCAAACATCAACATTCACATATTAATTGTAAGACTTTGTAAGGTACAGTTTTCTATTAGTCATTTGCACGCTTATTTCTAACATCACTCATAATGCGTGGCCTCGTTGATAAGCAATAAGAAGTTATGTTAAAATATGACGGGAGAGGTTTCCTCTTCTTCAGCTGCTAAATCCTGAACTTGGCGTCCTTGAGGTTAATGTGCATTAACTTTTTTTTTTCAGTTTTACCCAGCTGGGTTTAAAGCTCAAAGTGAACTCAGAGTTCTTGCACTTCATCACCGATATGTTACTTGTCCCCCCCTCTGTGTCACAACTGTATGTAGTTGCATCTTCCATGCTTCCATTTTGTTGTTTTCTCTTTGGTGACTATATTTCTTTCTCCCAAGCAGCTTGCCATGAAAAATTAAATGGATGCTAAGTCACTAATGCATTTTCTCAGTCGTGTGTTGAGACAATAAAAAATTAACAATAGAAATAATTAATTTTGATTGGTGCCCACAGTACTCAAAAACTTGTGTTGTGCCCTTATGACTAATTCATATCTCATGCAAATTCTCTTCTTCACTTACATGCAAAATAATGTTGCATCCATGTTATATAAATTCTGAAAGACCTTTAACTTATGTTCCAGCATGTTGTGATTTCAATATGCTCCTGTGCACCTCAGCATGGCTTCGAAATTTTATTTGCTTTTATTTTGAAGTTCCACCCAGTCATCTAATATGCATTTAACCAGAGGTAAACATGCATCCCGAGCAAGATTTCATTTTGTAACTATTAATTCTTACCTTTCTCCCTGGCCTGGCTCGTTGTCACACTATTGTAAACATCTCTCCTTTTGTTTTGCTGTCTGCTACTTGGCATATCGCTACCAGCCCTGCATGCCTTAGATTTAACTGTCATTTAGCCTAATGCGGCATCCAGTTCTCCTTGTTTACATGATGTTAGCCTGACTACTACCACTGTGGTTACGCTAGTTTGTCTGTTTCCTAAAGTGATTCAACAAATAGATCCGGTGTTACCGGAATACCTACAGCACAAGTGTGAATCACCGTCTTTACAAGAAGAGCAGAGCCTCGAATTACCTCATGTAAAAGTAACTGCTGGACTCAAGGGTAATTGATCATTATGTGAGCTGTGGACAACACTTTAATGATGTATTCTTTTTACTGCCGGGTAGAACACTAGAACTGGACAGAACTTACTGTTTGTTTAAGACTTGTGTTTAATACACAGGCAATAAGTGGAGCAGTAGTACAGCAATGTCTCTGTAAGGACTTCATGTTCTTTATGGACTATACTTGTCTAGATTGCACAAAGGCAGCTCTTCGCAGTGTGTGCCACATGTTCCAGGTGTTTCACCTGTATGCTATGATCTAAACAGTCTATTTATTTATTACCCGTGATTTTTCAGGAACATTGAATAACAAACCATATATAATGATGAACATATATAAATGCATATAAATATTATATGATGCTATTTAGCTAATAGGACCTGTACTTTCTATCTCTAGGTACTGGACAGGTGGGCATGAAAGACAATACAAAGGACATAGTGAGACATATGCTTAAAAAATTGCAATCACATGCATTTTCATTCAGCCGTGCCTCAGCCTCCACCCGACCGCATAGCCGAGTAAAGTTCTCCCCATAAACACTGACGACTACACACACAGACACAAACAGACACACACTCTCTTCTCTGCCCCTCATGATCCCCCCTTGTTATCCCCGTATGGCTTCTTGCTGAATGAGTGAATCCATCCTGACAACAAATGGGATATAAGACAAAGAATATGTTTCCCTTCACTCTCCCATATTACTAATAGATAGACTGTTGGGTTGCATAGCATAAATACTTTAACCATGTCGTCTCCATTTGTAACTGTGTGGCCCAAACTGATTCAAGCAGGAACATATGAAATATAAATTGGCATTTTATAATGGCACTTTGTGTGTGTGTGTGTGCGTGTGCGTGCGTGTGTGTGTCTCTGACTATGTGCGTTGCATTGTAGTGACGCTCTGCAGGGACTCTCCAGCCCTTGTAGACAAAGTAAATTGAGGAAGAAGAGAGACCAAGCTTTTCTGTGGGGACTTGAGTTGAGATGGCGGGGCAGCTGTGGCAGGTCAGCGCAGGGAAAATATATTTCATCCAGCAACATTTCTGCCCTAATTACAAAACCAGAGTCACATGCAAGAATGTGGTTACTGTATCTTCAAATGTAGGAGATAATTGTGCATATCAATAAAAAATATAATAACATCAAAGGTAAACATGACAAGTATGCTGTCAAAATCCAGATGCTCAAGGTTTTACCAAATGTAAAAAAACAAATTTAAAATAATTCAATAATATAATAGCACTGCAACAGTGTTCAGTTTTGTTGAGGCGTTGATTCAAAATCCATGGAAGTTTTTGAGACGGTGGTTTGTAGAATTATCATCTTAGACTGCATGACATTGTAAGATGTCTCTGTGATGCATGCCTCATACTCATTTATGCATGACTTTTAAAACTACATACTGTCAGAAAGCAAGACAAAAAGTGAAACATTAAAATTAAAGTAAAACAAAAAACGTAAAAGAAAAGGGTCAAAGGAAAGACTTGAGGGAGGAGAGATGCCAGAGGGGAAGGAAAGCTGCCCAGAGGTGGAAAGTGCTGGTTTGCTTACCACAAGAGGAAACCTAGTTAGCTGAGCAAATGCACAGAGCATGTAGACCAGAAGCAACATGGTTTCCTGGAGCTTGTACTACACTCCTGTTGGACATCATGTCAACCCAGGGCTGATCCATCACACTCAGCAACACCATACACTCTAGTTGTGCATCTCCGACCGCAGATCTGTCATTGTAAAGGCTGTAGAACATCTTGTCTGTCTAACATACACACACACACTCGAGCTAAACTGCTGTACTACATCTTAAATCACGGATCCATCATTGTACAGGGTGAAGAACATCTAGTCTGTCTTGTTACAAACTTAAGACTGTGGCAAGTGAGGCAATTATGGCTTCATGGATTTTATGCATGCAGCGTGCGCACGCATGCACACACACAAACACACAGACACACACTAAGAGAATTTCACTTTTGCTTGATTATATTGATGTAATACATTCCACACATCATTACACACTGACTTCATTATGAGAACATAAATAAATATATACCTATGTGTCTATATAGCACCTCACCAGCAGTTTTCTGACACTTATTTTGAAGGCAAAGTGACCAATGTCCCTCACTTGGTCCTCAAACAAACACTAAATACATAAAGACAAGAGCATTCCCTGCTAGCAGATTAACATATGCATAAATGCTAATTGAGAAGTACTCACAAGCACACAGGCTGTTAGTTTTCTCCAAATGAAGCTGAGCATATGCTTGTGTTTTGCTATCAAATACAGTCCTGTAAATATCAATTTAACTCACTATGTGTTCGTTTAATAGCGTCCCTGCCAGCGCTAACATACACTACTCTACTACTAGTTTCTCACAGCTACGAGTAAAACAATCAAAGTCATATGCAGTGTTCACAGATGAGACATTGGGCCTGTGAGAATACAAGAAAGTCAAGGGCAAATTTGCTTATTTTTAATGTGACAAACATGAGCTGGCAAACTGTAGCTGCGTATATGACAATTTTTTTTTTTTTTTTACATTTTTTTTTAACAATTAAACTGCGCCTCTGTTGGAATCTTCTGCAAAGGATCAAACTACAAAACACTAAGAGGCCCGTAGAAGGTGAGTACTGGATACCAAAAAGAGTTTCAGTGTAAAAGTATTCCTGTAAAGAATTTTAATTTCTTCTTTCTTTACATTTACATTTCAGAAAAAAATTGGTAAATATTAAGAGACGCTAACACTGATTGTTAGTCTGAGATGGGACACAAACCTTTGCCTTCAGCATCAAAGTTTTCTCTTCACTCAGTGTTGGAATTGCACATGAATCAAATCCTTAACATTATCTTGTCGCAGTCGTTCCTGTTGTACAGACCCAAACTCATAGTTGGCAGTGGTTTGCTCTGCATGCCTTGTTCTAGAGATCTGACATCCCTCTACCGCCTGTGATCACTTGATGATTCCATGATTGATTTCCAGTGAGTTTAGAGAGACTGGAGGAGGAGTAGCAGAGACAAAAGGACAGAGAGAGGCAGAGACAGTGCCTGTCCATCCACCTCAGAGACGTACACGTTCAGATAGCACTGGCAACCTTTGATTTAGAGATAATCTCCTTATCCTCTCCTTTGTGATAAGTGGACATTGGATCTATCTGGAGTGACTCACTGCTGCTCTCTGCCTGTCAGCCTGATTGCCTTAGTCTGACACACACACACACACACACACACACACACACACACACACACGATGTCTGACCATGCACAATTTCAGTTGCAGAGACAAACACATATTCAGAAACATTATCAGGAGCATTATCAGCTCACTCACACTAAGTTTTCTGCATAGATGGACAGGCATTCTTTCTCTCTCAGTCTTACACACACTCTCACACACACACACACACACACACACACACCATCTGAGGGTCTGACAGAGCACCCAAGGAATGGATAGCATCACATTTAAACACTTAACAGACCAACTGGATGTCTTAATGTATCTCACACTCTTCCTCTCGATGCTACAGCTGCTGTGAGCGATAGACAGATACTGCAGATGTTTCTGCTAATGGATCAAAAGACAAATGGGGCTTTAAAAGGGACAGCCGCCCCACAGGAGCTGTGTGTCCTGAGGAGATAATTATATGACATATTCTTTGTCTGGTGATTTTATCAAATGCCATTTTTATTAGCACAGATGAAAATGTATTCTGCAACTGCAGCAGTACAATGCATCACATTGTACGCTACATGTTTTATTATATTCTCTGTGGCCAATGATTTTGTCATAGGTGGCTGTCATCATAAACAGCCAAGATAGATGGCATCAGTTTTGCATTGTTACATGCGCATGTTTATTATTTCATGCTAGTGTTATGCACTGGTAAACCTGCTGACTTGAATGCACTCTGTCTAAAAACATTAAGGTTCTTCTTTGGGTTTGGTTGAAATTTTTTGCGTCATAGAAGAAAATTAAGCAACAAATGGAAGTAAATCTCTGTCTCCTGTATTGTCCCAGCTCTCACAGTTTTCATAAAAGCACATATTCATGAATAATGATATTAACTGGAATTACAGGCTGATTTTAATTGTTTTTTTTACTGTCTGCTCTACAAAACCTGACTTTTGGCATCTCATTCAAAGAAGTAGAAATCTATCGGTCAATGAGCCCTCCAACAAGATAATTATCACAAATACCAGACTCTTTACATATTAAATGGATTTAGCTAACAAAATCTATCGACTAGCAGCACATTATGTTGTTTTATTTAATCTACACAAAAATTGTAAGAAAGAAAGAAAGAAAGAAAGAAAGAAAATGTGTAAAAATAATTAAACTTCCTAGAAACTTCCTAAAGCCCCTGTTGGTTACCAACAGACAATGATGAAATCGCAACTGCTAGCCAGGCTAGCCATTTCCCCTTGTTTCAAATCTTTGTGCTAAGCTTGCTAAGTTTAGCTGGCTGTAGATTCATATTTATCATACTGCCATGAGAGTGGCATGAATTTTTTTTCTTCTGACTCTTGGCAAGAAAACAAATAAGCATTATTTCCTCAAATGTTGAACTTCTCCTTTAAGTGTATTAACCGCAGTGGCGTCCAATACGGAGAAAGACTCAGACGAACTCAGATGAACTTGCTTCATGTTGTGAGTTATGTTTTGCCCGATGCTCTTTTTTTCTTTGAACAAATACACATGCCTGAAGGAGACACTTTATGAAGACATAGCTGATCTGATAACTGAAATGTTTCCATTGGTTGTTGAAGCAGACACATGCAATATGAAAAAGTCAGTAATGTTGTTTCATCTGTTTTCGAGTGTAGAAATGAGAAAAGGGGGACAGAGAGAATGGCGCTGAGAGAGAAAAAGAGAGAGAATTAAACCATTAGTCAAATGTTATTAATGACTCGCCCATATGCACGTGCTGGACAATTAACCATTCACAGGTGAATGTAACCGATAGGCGCCTTGCCTTCTCTGTGGCAAATCAAATGAACTTCGATAACATCAATGGCATCCCTCTTTTTTCCCGCACTCATTCATTCTGCTCTTTCTTTTAATGCGGTGTCCGCAGCATGCTGGTGTCCCCTTGGTTATCAAACTATCGCCAAAATTTGCTCGCCCATCTATCGCGGCAGAAAGAGGGAAGGAGGGCAGAAGAGAAGGAGAGAGGGAAGAGCCTAATTACTTTAGCCTGTTCCACTGTCAGGTCATTAATAAAACCTAGTTATCTTCCAGTGACGCCCAGCCAGGAGCCTCCCTCAGCCATATCTTCACCTTATCTACCATAAAATATTTGGGAATTTTTTCTCTGAGAATAATTCAAGATTTTTGTCTGGGTTAGATATTAAGAAAAGGGAAGGGGGGATACTGGCCATGCCAAAGATATTCATGGCATAATGGAAAAATCCAGCTCAGTGTGTGAGCTTGTGTATGTATGTTTCCATGTGCATGTCTACACACGTGTGTGTTCCACCTGGATAAATGTGCTAGAATTACACTGGCCTTGGCTTCATAAACATTGATGGATATGGGCAACCTGCAAATGCAGATAAGGACTGTGGAAAAATCACTGGTGCAGCTTTTTACTTCTTGGCCAATGTATATTTAAAAAGGAGTATATATACTATAGGTTATATATGCATTACTTATTCCTTTGCCCACATACATCAATGACAAGCAGGGAAAAATGAATAGTCAATAATAGCAAGGCGAGGTTGTCCCACGGAGTCCAGCCTTGCATATTTTACACCTGCCTCCATCAAAAAGAAATAGTTCTGTGATATTGAGTTCATTTCCTGTAGTGTAACCTCTCTGGCCTCCTTGCTCAGGAGTCTGGTAGATACAAAAAAGAGTGCAGAGTCTGTAAATCAGGTAGCGAACATGGTCTGACACTGTTTTTTTCCCCCCCTTTTTTTTTTACCTACTTTCATTCGTCAGGCGACAGGGCTGGAAGTAAGTTTACATTTTTAATCCACAGCCAGTTGAAGGCAAATCGGGCTCAGACCACAGTCCTAAGTGATCATTCCTGGATATTATGCTAAGGTCACGTGGGCAATTTGTCTTTTGGTTTGCACTAACAAAGTTGGATTGTACCAGTTCAGCTGTCTGGCTTGAGCTCCAAAACCCTGTTGCTACTCAGGTATTACACTGAAACACACAACATGTGTGCGTGCATGTGTTAATGGTGTATGATGTTCCTAAGCTTTCAGATACAACCCATAATACCCATCCACCCCTCTACCCCCCACTGATGACAGATCATTTCCAGCTGCTTTGAAACAGTAGCACCCTCAGCTGTGTACAGGTCTCTGATCACACAAGAGCTGTATTCAGCGGGAAACTGAGCCACTGGATAACTGGATACGGACTATAAAAGATGCTGTTCACTCAGAATATCCCATCCAAAGCATTCCAGGGAAACTTAACTCGATAGAGGAGGGAGGAGGAGGGCAGAGTTCAAACAAAGTGTCTGGAGAGAACATGAACAGGTGTCTCCTCGTGTTCGCTGGTCAAAGAGGATGAAAAACTATATTCCGTCTATTCCAAGTCATTACACAGTGTTTTATGTAGTATTTATGAGCAGCAAAGTGGTCCTTTCACTTAAGAGCAAAATATTTTCCATTCATAATTCTCTAGAATTTCAGTTTTATTATATCATGTAATTATACGTTATATTGTATTCAATTGTATCCCTGAATAACCCAATTGAAATCAACATTTTTACTGGTTTTTGGGCCAATTTTTGACTTTGTGACTTAACATTAACATGAGTTAAAGTGATTTTCTATTGATTTAATTTTAATTTAAGATGAATGAATCGTACCAGTGCTTCTGCATGTTTCAGCCCATTCTCTATCTCTTCATCATTCGCTACATTACTGTGACTGAACGGCTCCGTCCCTGACTGCTGGTCACACACACGCACGCACACACACACATACACATACACATACACATTCAGGCCACAAACATTTCTCCCTTCATCCTTTCCGTTTGGTCACACTTCGCTATTATTCCTCTTCCCTTCACTGTTTAGTGGCGCGGTCAAAAGTACACACTTGGTTGATCTAATTAATATTTACGCATACATTCACATACACACATATATACTTAACACTGTGTTGCTTACCCTTTGTGAGGGCTAAACGGGGGGGGGTTAACATTTTCCTTGTTTAAATAGTTTTTCTTTGCGCGTTTAGGGGTCATGTGAGCGGCATAATTGTGTGTCCTGTTTGTAATATTGTTTTCTGCAGCAAATAATTTGTAGAAATGTTTATGAAATTATCTGGGTGCTTGGGTGCTATATCTGGCCAGAAAACGTGCATCTGTTTGTTTGTTTGTTTGTTTGTTTGTTTGGGGGTTTTTTTTAAATATTAAGCCTGGTGGGAGGGGCTATGGGTTTATAAGGGCCTGCCCTGGCCCTAGTGGAGTCAGTTTGTTTTGTTTACAGAGCAGCATCCCCGATGGCACATGAGAGTTTCTGACATTTTTGTGCATTTTTTTTTTGTTATTTTTTTTTTGACTCTTACATATAGAGTACTTTTTTGCTGTTATTCAGTATCTTTATTTATTTATTTATTTTTTTGTAAATATTTTTCATAAATTGCACCTCGGGATGCCAGCAAATAAATCACACCAACATACTGTCTTAGACTATACCTGTATTTTTTTCCCACTGAGGAGGAATTTGGGACAGAACTCCGTGACAATTACTTCATATTTTCTTTAAGCTGTCGGTGCTAAGAAATGCATTACATTTCTTAGTAATACTAATGGCTGTTTATATGGCAGATTCATTAGGAAAAAACATGTCTTTTGCTCCTTTTCTAATTTTAATTAGATGATGAGAGGCACACACAAAGTATTAATTTGTTAAATTCAGAAAATAGACTTAGGGACTACATTCATGGAATGATTCTGCACTTCATCATTTACATCCTGTTCCAACATTCAGTGCCAGGGAGGGAAGCAGTATGCCTTGTGGCAAAGTGGAAGGTAAGGATATAAAAACATGGGTGGTGGATTGGTGTGCTTGTTACTGACCTATAACTGGCATTTCCTTTCTTTCAACCCCGACTATGATCTCAGACTGGTTAAATATGAGCTTTTTAATTTCTTTTTTTAAAGACGCAGAATTGCTTTAACCTTTTAAAATACACCTTCCCACCTATGGCACACTTCGTCTTTGGCGGCACTACTTGAGGTTTGTTTTGGTCGGTCCCGGAATCTGTCCTCACATAACCTTGATGAATTACACATAGTTTGGAAGCTCTAAGTCTCCTGGTTCTATCTGTGCAAAGCGTCTTCAGATCCCCCATATCACTGCAACTGCTGTGTAGCAGGTTGGCGCACACACAACAGAAAAAGTCGCTCCTTACATTTTCAATCAGTGTCGGTTTGTGTGGGCATACACATGTCCAAGTGCTAAAGACTCCAAACCATTTTCACCACAGTATTTCACCCAAGCTTTAGTCGAATAAAGTTGTCCGGTAACAGGTTTAATTTAGTTTAGGTCTTTTCTCTTTCAATTACACATTCTTCATTCATTAATCTAAACAAAAACATAACAAGAACCTGACTGGTCAGTTCCATGTTCTATCCCATCAATCTTAAATCTTTTATTGTGTTTTTAAGAGTTGTCTGTTGCAAATAAATCTTTAGGGAGCAGATTTTTCCAGAAATGTATGTATACTAGTGTATCAGAGTACTAAGTTGAATATATCCTTGAAGGACCCCAGCCTCAACACTCCCCTTGCCTTCTTTCTACCCTCTCAGTCAAAAACTTGGAGTGCTTGGGCACGACGACCAAACATGTTTTATAAATAAAGATTTCATCCGCTCTTTGTTTATCTTAGATGGCCCTGTAGATAAAGTCAACATCGCAGCTGGCGCACTGAGTCTGATTCAATCACACAGCTTTCATCTAATATCCCCCACCACACACACACACACACACACACACACACACACACATACACCCATAACCCACCCCCTATGATTCAGGGTCAGCCATGCCCATCTCCTCTGCTCTGCATTTAGGACTCATGAATAAGTAATGACATCTCTCATCACCTCAGAGCACTGACAGTCAGGCCAAGAGCTTTCATCTGCTCCAGCCCATGTTCAATGTTAATGTTTTTCTTCCTTCCTGATCATGTGACAGACAAGCAGCTGACCCGAAACCACCATAAACAGTGGCAACCTGTAGGTGCATGACGGTGAGGAAATGGAAGTATCTCGCTAGATTATTTGATTTTCATATGAAGTCATTACTCAGGCCGAGTCAACATTCAAGTTTGGAAAGTTTTTGAAGCCTCAAGGCTAAAATGAATTTCCGAAATATTTTGGAGAAAAAAATAATAATTTTAATTATTTATTATTTATTTCTTGTTTGTTTTGTTTTAAGTTATCTGAAATGTATAGCCGTAAATACAGCCAGCATCTGCCAGGAACTAGAATGAAAATAAAGGTTTCTAATTACCAGAATGATAAAATAGGTTTAGAGATAAAATATTTGAGCTTTATTATAAAGATGATTTATCTATGGTCAAAGTATTATAGGAAACATGTAATACAATATAGAATTTTATAGGATGACCACACAGCTTTCATCAATTAAGATTACATAATCAATAGGCATACTCAAACCTCTCAGTTCAATACCAGACATAGATATAGTAACATGATTCAGTCTCCTTACACTCATCTACCAAAAAGTGGCTATTTTATGGATTTTCTTCTTCTTCTTCTTCTTATTATTATTATTATTATTATTATTATTATTATTATTATTATTATTATTATTATTACTATTATTATTATTATTATTATCATTATTATTTAACAACTGAGTCTGTGTAAGGTTAGCCACATTATATGTCCTCCATCGTCATTGTATCTCCAACTTATTTTCATAAATGAATGTGTTTTTGTATTTCGCTGGCACTAACCGATTACGCAAACCTCAGGTTTGTCTTTCATAGAGAAATTCCTTCTCTCAACAGGAATCGAGTCATTTCACAGGCAGCCTTTGGGGCATTCTTGAAAAAGTTTCTGTTTACATTCACTGTTACTCACTATTGTGCGTATCCTTGAGGTCTAGCAAATGTGTCCAACACATTTCCTTCCTCATACAACAGTTGCAAAGTGGACATTTCTTAAAAGTGTGAAACCTCCATTGTTTACATCCATGTTTACTTGCTTGCAGTCCTCTTTCTCCCGGCCTTCTGCTGGCACATTGTCGCATTTCCTCCGGCACTACCACCACCTGTAGATGACTGAAGCTGTGAGAAACTCTTAGGAAGAATATACACACATAAAAACTTTGCTCTATAGCTGTATTAGTGGTCAAAAACTCCTCAGGGTACCTTAAAAATTAAGTCAAGGTTAGGGAAAGATTATGATTTTGGTTAAACACCAAGAAAGCCACTGCAATCCAGTCCGCGTTGTCTTCTCAGTATTTAACCAACACCACAATCTTTCACCAACATTTCCCCCAACAGCAGACCTGGACCTTGTACCGAAGTTGTCCTACGTACACACGAGGCATTGTGAGTGTTGTCCTCCCAGGTCTGTTGATTCATCTTAAATGCGGTTACAACGGTGGTGTATTTTCATTAGGTGATTTATCGATGTGTGCGACAATGAATCGTGATTGTGATTTGGCTCCGGTGCATCTTATCTGTCATTTTGAAATATGGTGAAAAACAAAATATCTGGTGATGGATTCGCCTTGAGGATGAGAGTGTGGTTTCTGTAGGTAGTGGCTAATAATACCAAACCCATCGCCATCCGTTATGCTTCTCGCTCTCTCTCTCTCCCTCTCTCTTGCTCTCTCTCTCTTCCCTTTCATTTATTTGTCCTCCTCTTTTGTCATTGTTGAAGAGGTTGGCTGATGCCCACTCCCCTCCACCCCCCCCCCTCCCTTTTGCATATTCATTTCATGTTAAATTGATGGATTAAGTTATCCCTGGCTCAAAATCAATCGTGGCTTGCTATTCCTTATTCCTTTACACTGGACCACAATCCCAGAGAGAGAGAGAGTGAGAGAGAGAGACAGAAAGAAAGAGTGAGACTGGAAGAGAGAGAGAGAATGCATTGAGACACTGATAAGGCTCAGTCCCATTATATGTCATTTTAAACAAAGAAGCAAAGCAGCCTGTGGAGACTCCCTATCAGCTATTAAACAGAGACGTAGCATGCAGCCTGAGATTGATGATTAGCATTTTCTCCTGGTAGAATAAAGATGCCGGCCTGGACCAGCGATAACCGGAGAGAGTAAAAAGCTCCCCTTTTTCTCCCCTCATTTTCTCCTTCTTCTTTTCGTATTTTTTCCTCTCTTTGCTCTTGAGTCCATAAATACCCATATCCAGAAATAACAATTTCTTTCTCTTTTTTTTTTTTCTCTCCCTCTCCCATCACCCTCGCAACCTTCTCTCCCTCTCTCTTTACCAAGGCAAATAAATGCACAGGCCGTGTTGCTGTCCTTTTGTCTTCCATCCTTGTGTAATCTGTTAGGAGTGGACAACATGGAATCCCTTATGTCACAGCCGG
Organism: Seriola aureovittata; assembly: GCF_021018895.1. Classification (NCBI taxonomy): domain Eukaryota; kingdom Metazoa; phylum Chordata; class Actinopteri; order Carangiformes; family Carangidae; genus Seriola; species Seriola aureovittata. The sequence continues at coordinate 18,350,728 of NC_079370.1, read as the reverse complement.
ATACTTGTAAGTCCTGGCCAGATACAAGGCAGAATGACACAGAATGAAAGTGGGGTAAAAGAGGGGATTTAAGTAAGAGTTTGATAGGAGCGTGTCAGGCCATTGTTTTCTTTGCTGCAAAACCAATGTCAACCATTGTGCTGGGACAGTTTTAACAGCATGTAAGTGCTGCGAGACAGCTGGGTTTTAGATGTAAAGAAAGGATGTTTCTGCTTGATAATCTGTCTGCTGTTGAATGTCATTGTGTTTAGCCACAGTGGAAAATGACATTTACTCTTCAAAACTGCTGTTCCCTTACTCTCTTTTCCCAGCAGAAGCTCCCTTTTCTTGAAGTTTTTCCTTTACAAAACACTTGTGAGTTGTTTTGCAATAGGAATCTTTTTCCTCACAATTACATGTTATGGGACCAGTGTCACAAAAGTCAAATGCACACTGACCTTCACTTCTTTACTTTCCTGTTTTTCATTCAACTGCTGTCTGTTCCATGGAACTCTTTAATGAGGGACAAATACATTTCTTGTGTATTAATGCATGGCACATATTATTTGAGCTGTTATTCATAATGCCATTTTCACAAAATTCCTACCTCTAACACTATTACAAAGAAGAAGATTAAGAGACGTGTTCTGTGCAGTTTTATTCCCTGACTTAACTTTCTGTAAAGATGTTGTAGTGTTTGGTGTTGTCTTCAGGATTAAAAGCAGATCCCCCGCCAAATTCATGTAACAGACCAAGCCACCTCTATTGAAGTACACAGGTGAAAATGTGAAATACCTAATCTCATAGTGCAAGTTATGTACATTTGGCAGGTTTGTAATGTCTCTCCTGCATTCTCCTCTTTGGCCTCTGCTTCTTCTTCCTCTTTTTTGTGTATTGTTTTAAGATCTGGAACTCTATTATTTTTCTTCATCTTCTTCATCATCCTTCTTCTCAACTGAGATTCCCTCAAATAAAAGACCCACTGTCGATGAACTGTCTTGCTGAATTCTCAAGCTAAAACGTTTCCTGACTTTCTAAATGGAGACACCATAACCGCCACTTTCACTTACTGACCAAACTGACCTTTTCTCCTTATATTCCCAATCGCTGAAGTCCAAATACAAACATGTGATACTGTAACTCTGAGAGAATCCAGAGCTGTCGTGGTTCTTTGAGGCTTCAAGTCGCTGCTTGTGTTACTTTGTATGTAAGCCACTGTTACTTGCATGAGATCTTTTCTTGCTCTAGTCAAGAGACACTCTTGTGACAAATCTAACATCTTACAATCCAAATAAAGTGCAGTGAGTTGCATTAAACTTTTAGTAAGGATAGTTCCTTGTGTGAGTACCCAAACAAATTCAACGCCATAATGCAGACAGACGTTGTTTTCATACTGACTGAGGGAACAATATTTTACTTGTGACCACAGCACCAGCCATACTAGTAATTATTTGTTCCTTCACAACAGCATTGCTTTTAGTTGATTTACTAGAATTAACATTGTCACCCCTGCATACACAAAATACACGAAGGGACGTGCACGTATTCAACACAAGTATGCATGAACATACACATAAAACCACACTTGACCACTTAAAGTCACACAAAAGTAAAATCATGTGCACAAATATGCGCACGTATCCATACAAAATTTACATTCAGTAGTAACACAGATACAGTAAGGAGGCTTATACACACATTTGTGCGAATTTAGATGGGCACGCACACACATAGATACACAACATTTGTCTTTTGGTCCTTCCCAGTGGTCTTCCCAAGTGGTCTAAAGAACATCACCAGAGCTCCTCCCTTTGCTCACAGCTAGTACTGCAACAAAGAAAAAGAAAAAAATCCTGTATGATTTGTTCCACCTTGTAGCAGCTAATAACACTTCGGTGTCTATTTACATACATCTATTTAGAAAACGTAAGTTAACATATTTTATATTACATTGTTGCAGGTGATATGAGTGATAACACTCACACTGCAGAAAATGTCCTTAGACTCAAAACATTTGCAATTTGAACAATTTGGACCATACATAATGCAAAATGAGCAGCTATATGCAGCTATGGCCTGTTTCATACATCTGTCCTAATATAATTTACATGTTATTTTTGCATTACATGATAGTCCTGTACATGCTTAGATATGTACCATATATTGACTGTATATGTTGTTATATGCCATATACTGTGTAGTTTAGTTTAGAAATTAAATCAGGTCCTGACCTACCAAAAATACATTGCATAGTAAAATAAAAATTATACCTAACATACCTACTGTCTGAGTAAAAGCAAATATAAAATATGAAGACATTACTAAATAAAACTCCAGGTTATATTTAGAGATGCATTAAATCAACTAAACTTGACACAAGTGAACGTTAAAATAATAATTTAAGGACAAATGACATGGTGAGTATATTTTCCCAGGTCTGAGGATTAGAACAGGCTTCCCTACAATCGTAATCTCTAACCGCAAGGTTGTCACCACCACCATAGAGATCTAACCTAGATATCTTGGAGAGGATGAGGAAATGACCAAGTGAAAGAGTTAGAAAGGCCCAACAGGAAAAGAGAGCATGAAATCAAAGTTCCATTGCTTTGATACCTTTGTCATCACTTTAGCCGGTCAATTAGACTAAACAGTATCTGCTGAACAGAACAGGAAATGATGACAAGAGAGTCAAAGACAGGGAGAGAAAAAAGGGAGAGATTTGTTGCAGTGTTGACTGATGTGGGGACATGCGAGGACATTTTCCCCAAAAACGTACCAAGAAATGTGACATCTGCTTTTCAGCAATCTGACCGCAAATTCATCTTCCCATGTCCCCCCACCGTTTTTTAATTCTCACATATCCTGACCACTTGTTCCGATCAAAGGAGAGTAATTTTGTTTTTGTCTACATCTTTTCAATCTGCTTGTCGACAAAATAATTAACCCTCTGTTTCTCTCGCTGACTCTCTCCTCTGTCCAGCCTTGTCTATTTGTCCTGTCTGGTGATATGATGTTTGTGTCAGCCCTGTAATGTTTCATCTAATTGCGCCAAAACTTTCTTTTCAAACAACAGTTGCTGATTTTGAATGAGTGATGTACTTGTATATTATTACAGATGTACTGTATATAACAATATAAAGAGTCCAGTGGGAGTGGAGAGGCAGAATGAATAAGAAGACAAGGAACTTCTCAATCACTTTACAAGAATCACACATAATGAGGGTCTGTGGCCACATTCAAACCGGGACATTGCAGTTACATGTTGAAGACCCTATGGCAAAATGATGCCTCAGAGCAACAACAAGACTCGAAGAAGTTACCATAACTGGTGAAGGAATAGTCCAACACATACCCTACCATAACACCACACCATGTTGTTTTAACACTTATGTTTTTGTATGGATTAAAGGAGCTATTTATAATTGTAAATTTTGCTATTGCAACATTAGCATTAACAGCTGTTGACATACCAGTCTAGAAGAAAAGTTCAGAGTTCAGCATCAAACTTCACTCCTTTACTTGAGCTGCCTCCATTTCTATCATTTCTTTTCCTGTACTGAAGTTAGCATGCAAACCAGCTAGCTCCGACCCTGTCAGCCCATCTCGTCACTTTCCGATACCAAGTCACTGTGGTGTCCAGGGTACCCTTAAGAAGTAGCGCTGTTCAGAGGACTTATTATAGTTTCTTGAATTGTAAATACAATGATGGCTGAAGGTCTTTGCAAAACTGTTAAGTAAACAGCTGTTAATGCTAACATTAGCTGTGTTGCAATAGCAAAATTTAGTCTACAAATAGCTCATTTAAACAAATTATATGTAACATGTTAAAGGATTGAGCCTCAGAGGTGGTCATGATAGATAGGTCTATCTATATATCTATCTATCTATCTATCTATCTGGTTTACCTTTAAAAACAGCCAGGTTAACTTAATTTCCCCGTTTCCAGCCTTGTGCTAACCTAATCAGCTCCTAGTTGTTGCTTTATATTTGTCTAACACACATGACAGTGGTATCAATCTTCTCATTTAACTCTCAGCAAGGAAGAAAATAAGCTCATTTAAAAAATAAAAAAAAATAGCAAACTGTTCCTGTCACTCTGATATGTGATGCTACTTCTTCATCATCTATGATTTAAGAATTTGACTTTGTGGGAACATAAAATAATCCTACAATTCAACCTTCAAAATCCTCTACTGTGTAACTATCTGCTCTAAAACATGAAATCTACCATAAAATGTAAAACCGCCTCTCCATCTTAATCTCAGGAGCTTCAACTCCTGTTTGTTGTCAAATGAGAGACAGACTGAAATCAATGTTTGGCAAACACATACCAAACATGGGGCATGTTAGAATGACAAATTTCAAAGCAGAGTCTATCTTCATCTTGTAACTCACACATAACAAGAGATGTGGACCACTGAAGTGATGGGTGTGCCTTTTAGTGAGTATCATTTAAGCCAAGTCATATACATAATGGATTATTCCTACTAAATTATGAAGCAGAACACCTGCCACACTATGATGTTGGCAGTGTTGTTTTATACTTCAGAAGCCAGATTGACGCTCTTAACCAGTGTACCATGATGGTCTGGTGAGCATTGTGTTAAGTATGGTGGAAATATTCAAGATAAAAAAGAGTAGATCATAATTCAGTTAAAACTTGACAAATCAATGATCACAGCCTGTTGCTCCTGTTTTGTCTTCTAAAGCAAAGCCTTTATATTTCATGCGCATCTCTATTTCTCTTTCTCTACACACACACACACACACACACACACAAATACACACAAAGAACCAGACACAGGTCACAGATGTCCTAGTGCCTTATCAAGGTTTTAGCACTGAGGCAGATCGGTGGTTTCTGTCAACTAACACTCGACCCTTGATGATAGCACAACAGGGTATATGTATCTGTATTGTGTGTGTGTGTGTGTGTGTGTGTGTGTGTGTGTGTGTGTGTGTATACAAGGGCTGCATCGAAGAGTTTATCTGTTTCCTCTTCCTGCTCTCTATCACCCAGTCACATTCCAGCAGCATGACCTCCCCTTTCATCCACAAATAGGTTTGTGTCTCTATTTCTTGTGCCGCCTCTTTTTATCCAATGTTTCAGTCTTTCCGTCCATCTTCTTTTTTTCTCCTTTCTTTCAAAAGAACACCACAGACAGATTTAAGATTACAAGAAGCTTAAATCATCTTGAAAATCCCACATTCTCAGTCATTCAGTCACTCAGTACTCACACCGGTCATAGCCCAGCTTTGTCTCAAGGTCAAAGGTCATCTCTTGAATATTCCAGCAACATTTTTTCAGTGTCAAGTGTCAAACGTTGCATTCATTTGTTCAGTGTATCAGTCTCACCTCCTGAGAGGCTGACTCTGTTGAGATGGAAGGTGATGATTTTCCCCATCAAACATTACCCTTCAGTAGAGGGCACTCAGCACCACTTACTGAATTCTTTACAAAGAAAACACACACACAAACACACGCCTGTATAATCCCTCTTTACACGCCCCCCCTCCCTGTGTAGCATGTCTTTGTTTTTGCTTGTGTAAAATTACAGTTGTACAGGTGTCCACCGGGCAAAGCAATGCTGAAAGACAGGCATGCAAGAGGACAGCCAAGCACTTGTGTTCGCCACAAAGATCTTTCTTGTCTTACAACTGGCTGTGTCCTGCCCAACATGTGGCGTTGGTTACAAAAACCCGCTCCTCTAGCAGGAGCTCCCTTCATCTCCCCGAGGAACACAGAGGACGATGGAAGGTGCTTTCCAGGATGAGCACCAAAGTGGCTTCCTCTTTCAAAGGGCCGTGGATGTACATGGCTCACGGATTCCTGTGTTAGCTGTGAGATAGCGCGGCACCTGGAGAGGCCAGACAGGAAGAAAGGACAAGAGGCGAGAGGAGAGAGATGAGAAAAAGAAAAAAGAGAGAAGCCGCTTAGATTCGATGCCAGGGACCGGACCAGCAGCTCTCTCAGATTTCAATTGTCCGTTGTGTGAAATTGCGGTTTCAAATGCTAACAACCTGACTGCCTTCCCACTGCTACGCCTCTCATCCTGCACTCATCATCAACATATCATGAAATGTGTAGATTAGCACATTCACAAAAGCCTGCTGCACAGAGAAGACTGTTGTGAATTCCACTCTCACCTGTAGGCTTTCGACAAAATCCCCTCCCTGGGATATATCTACAGCATTATACTTTTGTTTGAGCTTTTTTTTTTTGTTATCTTACAAAGAAAAGTGTCTCTTTCTCCTCAATCCAAATGTAAAACTGAAAATTCATGTGTTTATATCATGTTCAAAGACAAATGAAACAAAAGGAAATGTCTTTGTTCTTAAAGCTTAGGACAGGGGTAAAACAAAGGGCCTTTGGTGATTGACACATCCAGAGAGTCCCCTGCCAATCTTACGCACAATCCATTTCCTCAAGCCAAAGTGTTCTCTTTGTGTGTTGAATATGTTTTGGAACATGCCGGCCATTGATTGACATGGGCGCAGGGGCTGGTAAAACATTACTGTGGTGTGAAGCAAACAACGGTCCGTCTGTCACTCTGCCTCAGATGTTTGGCCGGAGGGGGTATACTGGTATAATAGTGGTACAAAAACCTGGACATTCTTTCTCTTGTTCTCATTCACTCTCTTCGCGCTCCCTTTCATTCATTCTAGCCACCCTAAAATGATCATTCTTATTTGTATTTTTGCCCTTAAATGATCTCTGCTGATGATCTCTCTCAGCCAGGGCTTCTGACCTTCTTTTGTTTCAGGAAGACACAGTTGCTCTTCAAATTTGATTAATGGCAAATTTCCATGAGCTGATTTTGCCAAGTGCAAAAAACTGTTTAAGTTTTTAAAGGAGGGTGTGTGGGTTTGAAGTTTGGTATTGCGATCTGTTTACTTTACCAGTCTAGAAGAAACGTTGCAAGTTCAGAATCAAACTCCATACCTTTACGCACCAAGCGCTGTCTCCAGCAGTGGAAAGCAACCATCTTGTTTCGCTTGTGTCCATCCCTGCTTTTCTTATACTGAAGTTAGCATGCTAACCAGCCAGTTCCAACCCAGTCAGCCCATCTCATCACTTTCTGATACTGAGTCAGTTTTGCATCCAGACTCCCCCGAAGAAGGGGGCAGATTATAACATCTTGCATTGTAAACATAATAAACAAACAGTAAACAAATTATATGTACAGGCGCATTGACAGGGATGATAGTAACCCAAGATGCTAGATTCGCATGGCTCCTTGGAAATGGAAGCACACACTTCACTCCTTTACTCGCCAAGAGCTTGCTACTTGTTTTTTTGTTTTTTTGTTTTGTATTTCTATCACTTCTTTTCTTGTCTTGAAGTCAGCATGCTAATCATCTAGCTCCAGCCCAGACAGCCTATCTCGTCACTTTCCGATAGCGAGTCACTGTGGTGTCCATGGTGCCCTTAAAAAGTACAGCTGTTCAGAGGACCTCTGAATCATAGTTATAGTTTCTTGAATTGTAAATACAATGATGGCTGAAGCTCTTAGCCAAACTGGTAAATAAAAAGCTGTTAATGCTATCATTAGCTGTGTAGAAATAGCAAAACTTAGCCTACAAATAGCTCCTTTAAACAAATTATATGTAACATGTAACACACCTTAGAAGTGGACCTAATTCTCTTCTGAGTTCTACTATTTGGGAGCGAAAGTATGAAATCTCAGGCTACAATTAATGATGATCACCACAAAACCACAGAAATACACTGACAACTGTCCCATTTCAGGTTATTCAGTACACTGTACATGTGGCTTTTTGTTAAATACTATGTAGAACAATGATAGGGACATATTTATACTTGTTTAGGATATTGAAACTTTATTTCCTCTCCTCAAACAGTTGGAAGGCATAGTAGTGACACCCAGTGCGAGTCACCACCTTGCACCTTTTTGTTTCAAATGAAAACAATAGAAAAAATGCTGTCTATATAAAATGTCCTGATACTTGTGTATTTCCAAAATGTCATATGGATTGATTCAACACAGGCATTACAATTTTAATCAGCGGTGTAGAACCAGGTGTTAAAACGCATGCGGCAGCCCTCCAGGCCATAAGAAATTGGACAAGGTAGCAGGAAATTGTGTCTCCTCCAGAAACAAGTGTTTTGTGATTGTTTACCCCATGTCTTTAAATTGCATTTCTTCCTTTTTAATTTAAGCACCTCAGCTATGGGATTGAAGGGGGGAAAGAGTGAGGGAAGGGGATGTGGGAGGAATGGGGGAAACCTTTTCCACATTTTTTTTTCTTTTTTTCCATCCCTCCATTCTCTCTAGTATTAACCCTGTGTGATGTGATTTCTGTCAAATGCAAATGTCACGACCTGATATGGTCAGCCCACAGGGCACTTTGACTACATGCTCCACACCCAAATTAAAATAAGAATGTGAATGGTGCGTGTGTGTCTGTGTGTGTGCGCATGTGTGTGTGCGTGCGTGCGTGCATGCGTGTGTGTGTGTTTGTCTTCCCACAAAGTATGCACGTGCCACATGTTTGTGCGCATGTGCATGTTTGACTGGTTGATTTTGACATGGTTGCAATTACAAAAACCTAAGCTAAAACATGATTGCTGTGAGGACAAGAAGAAATCAAGTGTGATAAATAAAGAACAGCCTCAAAAATGTGGCAGTCACACTATGCTTGAGTACCTATATGAACATGTCTTCCAGTCAATAGGTTTGCGAATAAGGGACTTCAGAAACTGCTGTGCACACACAATTCAGCCTATAAACAATAGAGCAAAGCTCTGTGGTGTGGGTAAATGATGCTTTTATCCTCTCTACAGTATGTTCCCTCTGTATCCACTCTGTCTTCAAAAAAACTTTAGAATATCACCAATTCACCTAATGTGCATGTCTTTGGACTTGGAGGAAGCCCGAGGAACCCACACAGGCACAGGGAGAACATGCAAGCTCCACACAGAAAGGCCCCAGGCCATGGGTTCAAAACCAAGAACCTTCTTGCTGTGAGGACAGTGCTAACCACTGCACCGCTGTGCCACCCCCTATCTAAACACAGAACTTTTTTATTTGTAGCCTATCTTCTGGTCTCACACCTTTTACTGCAAACAGGCCCGATTCTAGACTCCTTCGATGGGAGGCGCATTAAGAGATGTTGACTGGTAACTTACTGCCAGACTTCAAAACTCATTACTGGGGTCCTCTATGCATGTCCTTTACAACTGTAAGCCATAACATGCACCGTTTTATGTTATCTAAAACTAAAACCATAGAATTTAATAATACATAAGCATATAATGCATTTAATTTTAAACTGCTACATGTAGTAGGTAATCGCAAATGATTGACAATAAATAATCACAAAAACCACTAAAAGTAAAACCAGGCTGTTATCATCAGAGTCAAGTCACTGTGAGTGAGATTGAGTGTGAGTGAGGGGGGCTGGTAACCTTAGTGTAACGCAATATAATGATGAAGTGAAGTGAAAGAGAAGCAACTGCTCTCCTCGCTCTATTCAGTTTTTATATGAAAAGACTAACCAATTAGATATAGATAAACTTTGTTTGCAAAACATCCTTTACTCTAACATATTCCCACCTCTCTAGTTGCCTGTTATACCACTTGGCCTAACTATATGGTGACAAAGAGGTCACTGCTGACATCAATGTTAAATTCCAGTCAAAGTATGGTAAATTATTTCCTGCCCATACACATGTAATGGAATGACAGTTTTTTTGGCTGGGTGCTGGTCTTTCTGAATTTCCTGAGTGATTTTAATCCATAGTACTTTAATTGTCCAATTCTACTGTGTTTCACAAACTTACCATGTGTAACAATTAAAACACACAAACTCTGAAATAGTCTTTATGTTTATGCTGCTATGTTTTGACATACTACAACATATTCTTAATATCTACCTGTACTTACTATATTGTTATACAATACTATTATTCACCTATAGGTTTTTATTATTTGATATTTTCATTTTGCATTCTTTTTTACTGTTAACTCTGGCCCCACTGCTGGGCTAATATGTAACTATCTTCTCTTATCTTATATATATCTAATATATTGTAATATCCATAAGAACTGTAGCTATAACTCTCTTTGTGTGTGTGTGTGTGTGTGTGTGTGTATGTGTGTGTGTGTGTGTGTGTGTGTGTGTGTGTGTGTGTGTTTGACAACATTGCATATTCTGAAATATTGCACCTCTGAATGTATTGTGAGATTTTCACCACTAGAGGGAGGCATATAATCAGTTATGAAGAGCTGTTCAATTGAGATAATAGACACAATGCTAAATGCCAAATAGTATAAGACCTCTGCATTTGAAGAGTGCAAAATTATCCAAAATTATCAATTCCTATATGCAATATAGGTGATAGACTAATTGAGTGGTTCTCAAACTTTTTCACGCCAAGGACCCCTGAACTGACACAAAGTAGACCACAGACCCCATTCGATAAGATTTTTTCTTTTAGATGTGTAATTACAGAAAGTGACCAAAATAGTCAAACATTCCATCATTGTGTTACTTATCGATGGAATAATAGTGAAAATAAATGATTTCCCCTTTTTTGCTGGGGACCCCAGCAACCCCCTCAAGGACCACTGGGGGTCCCTGGACCCCACTTTGAGAACGACTGGACTCATTAATTAATCTTACATAGGTTTAAAATCATGGTGCTGAATGCAGTCATGTTTTCAAATGCATACACTTTTTAGATAATCCACCAGTTCAGTATCTCATTTTGCTGTGAAACATACAAGCAAAAGATCAAAAATAAATCCCATCACATTTGTAACTACTTATTTCTTTTTCATGTTTATATTTATTTGGTCAATGGAGAACAATTATATTGCCTTTTGTGACTAATACTTAATAAAATCATAGGCAATTAACAAGCAGCATCAGTATAGGATTTATAGTTCCCCGCAATTACATGCAAATCATCTAAGACAATAGATAATCTATGAATATAATATTTATGATGTCATGTCATATCTGGCTGTTATGAGTCATTTTACGGAACCAGTGACTGCACTCAGAGCATTACACCCACTCAATTACTTATGTGTACACACACTCATGGACAGATATAGCTCCTATGGCATACAGTCCATTTTCACCTAACCATCCTATAATGAACACCAGCTCTTATAACTCCCACTCCTCTGCTACATGAATATCTGGACACCAAGTGTCTCGCTAATAATAGGTATAACCCTTCCTTTTGTTCTAAGGAAAGCAGGGTCCTTGTTAGCCCCCTTAACCAGCAGAGTGCCCAACCAGAGAGATTAATAGATAGATAGACAGATAGATATCTAATCCAGCTGGTTGCACAAAGACAAGGTGAGCTGTGTGTACTGTGCATTTGTGCACCCTTCCCACCACACACACACACACACACACACACACACACACACACACACACAAGAAAACAGGTTGTAGCAATGGTTAAAATTGTTAGTTCCTTTTTTCAATTTCTAAAAAGAATTGAGACTGTGATGAAAACATCTCATTTGCCTGATGTTATATTTCAGAGATGAATTGAAGAGATACAGTAGCATGTGTAGTAGCATGTGCTATATTGCGGAACATACATACAACATTTTCTTCCAGTCATCAGTTGTTATTGCAGCTTCCACTGAATTATAGATGAATGATATTCTTGCATAACTTTTCCTCATGTGTGCAACAGTGTGGGGTAATTCAAACAGAGAACAAAAAAAGGTCTGAGTTGTACCAATTCCCAAGCATTTCTGGGGAATACACATTATACTGATGTATATTTACTATAGCTTTAATCTTTGCTGTCTTTCCCTTTAAACTTAATATCTCAGAAATTCACGAATTTAAACTTCATCAACTGGCAGTTGCTGCAGTGCTGATTATGGTTAACATGACATGAAACAGAGGCCAATCATTTGTAGATTTATATTTATTTTTACCATGCTGTCTGTTTCTAACTGTCAGACAGTGGCTTTCAGACATGTCTTGAATATAACAGTCCAGCACTGCGAGAAATACTACAGAAATACAACAGGTATGGTTACATCAATAGTTGTGGTTTTTATTCAACTGTTTTATTTCTAAATGTTTTATGTTTTTAAAAACACTCACACAGCAATAACGGTCTTCAAACACCAGCTTCATGTTTATTGTTTTGATTTACGCAAGCTTAGTTTGTAGTATTTTTGTCCCTGCCCTCGGCCAGTAGTGGAGGAGCATTGCAAACCCCCGCCGCAAATGAGAAATTACTATTCTATTTTGGCCAGTTGTGAAGGCAGAATCACATCGTGCGATGCTCAGGACGCACAATGATATGGATGCGAATGTTGGGTCCTGCGCATGCGCTCTGTCAGAGGAGAGAAATCGTGGCTCCGTTAAGTTAGCATCCAGAGCTAGCAGACTGGTTGGGGAACGCGGTGTGGAGGAAGGCGTCCTGCGCACGGAAGGCAGAAAGATATCGGCGACTTCAAATATCCCCAGCTAATCCTCGAGCTAACCATTATCCCTCCATGCTGCCCGGGAAAGGAAGATAACGTTAATAACCCTGCACTGCCACCTCAATTAGCCACGGTGAAAGACAGATAAGGGAAACTGCGTTCTGCGTGAAGAGTGTTCCTTTCTGGCAAAATCAGTTTTCTATTTTGAACATACATCTGCAGCCTCGGCGAACGTTACTTCTTGGAAGAATGAGATTGCCGAGTAACAAACAATGTGCGGTGGAAGGAGATGGGAAGAAGATGGACCAAGCTCCTCCGTTCAGAAACCCTTTTGTGCACGTCTTGAAATTCACCACTCTGGAAAAAGCAAAGGTAATATTATGTTTGCAGTCAAATTATTTACTCTTGTGCGGATACCTTGACATGCTGCTTTAGTTGTCTGCAGAACATTAACGCTGTAGAGCAACGCAGTGGAGAGGCTGTCACCATCGTTTAAATTGGTAGTTTTTCCTGATTGCATGTTGTCAGCTGAGCTAGTGTTAGCTAGTCAGCTAACATTAGCTACATACATGTTGCTTTCTCCCTTCTGTCCTGTTGGCTCCCTGCCTTCCTTTAATGGTGCTGTAAAGGGCCAAGAGTCTTTGAAAAATGGATGCTTAGCTGCAGCTATGGTGGGTCTTTCACGCTTGAGCATATAAAACGTGAAAAAACCCCATCTCGCCCAGGAATCTGCTAACAACCCACTAAAATGAAATACAGTTTTTTGAGCATGGCCGCCTGTCCAGGATGGGCCTAGCTTGTTGCTCTGTAACTGTTGCCATAGATATTATGGCAGCTTTCATCAAGAAGGCATGTTTTTTTCGGAGGGATAGTTGAATGTGGTGTTTTTAAATACCGTTCCCAGCTGTCCTTGCATTTTTTTTCTTGCTTTGTTAGCTATCATGGTGCGTCCCACTCAGCCAGCAGCCAACACGTGTGGATGTGGAGGATGGAGAATATGGGATGGAAAACTGACAGTCATGTTCACCCCCCCTCCCCTCCCCATCTGCAGCTTAGATAGATTTTCCCCAGCTGTTAAAGTTTACACGCTTTTGCCAATCTCGTTTAAAATAGACCAGTCACCTGATTAAATTTTACAATTTTGCAGCACAGAGCAGACATGCAGCCCAGCTCTCCATCAGTGCTGTTGATAATCAGATTTAAAGCCTTCAGGCTTCTCTGCAAAAGGTGTTAACTTGAAGGCTACTTCAAGCCTGCAGCCACTGGTTTTTTTTATTTTTGAGCTTCATTGCTCAAAAACTATAAAAAGTTTAAAGAAAAAAAAAAATCATGGGGATACAGCTTGCACAGACATTTCAAGACAGAAATTTAAAAGGCCTCCTAATCTGATTGATATTGCACTCATGGTAGAATTGTACTTTCCAAATATTGCAACATGTTGCATTCTGCACAGATGATGGAAACCTCCACTCATCATGTATACCCTTGAGCACTGTGAGCCCTTTGTAGTTCACCTCACACTATCTCAGAACAGTTTAAGTAGTGTATGTATTCACCATGAGCCATGAGTTAGCATTTATCAGTACATTGAGAAAGTAGATACTGCTTCATACATTTGTACCGTAACATAGAGGTTCAGATGAGGATTGAGAGCTGTTTTTTGTTTTGTGTCCATGGGCTTATGGAGTTGTGAAGCTATGTCCCTGTTGAACACTGTATACTACTTTTATCTTGTTCGAGTGTGTCGTACATTCACACCAGGGGGGGAAAGAAAGACCAAAAAAGTATAAATTAAAAATGCCAGCATGCATTCTAAATCAGTTTGATATGAATATATTGTTGATCATCACCCATAGCTCCAGGATAAACAAATACATAAGTGTAATAAATCTTGTGAAAACCAATTTGCCTTTTCTTTGTAAAGCTTCCAAATCTGAAATTGGCAGCAGCTTTCCAAAATTGCAGTTTGATTGATTTCCAGCAGTGATTATATTGTTACCTGTAGGTACAAAACAGTAAAGCATTTTTATTTATGGCGCATAACTGCCAAAATGGTTACCATCAAAAGTCAAACATAGCATATACTATGTAGTATTAGTAAACAGTGTGGAACTGGGACACAGCTGTGAGATATTTTCAGTAACAGACTCCAGTCTAATGGGAGAGCCTTGGTTTTATGAATGGCGCTGCTCTGGCATAGCAGGTATGAGAGAGTATCTTGTTACAAGTAAGAATAGTGACCAAGGGAGGTTCACACATATTTCCTTCCTCCTGGCTCTACTGACAGAGATTGGAGGGAAAAGTTAGAATGTCAGGTGGATCAAAGCTAAGGGAATAAGTACATTTTTTGATTTCTCCTATAAGTCTTGCATTACAAATTCAGTGGAGCATTGAGCTTATTTATTTAGACTGATCACAGAATCTACTGCTGTGAACACTTTTTTGCTCTACATTGTGATTATATGTGCTGTTTAAAATTTGTAGAATGTTGGATTTTGAATACTGGGCCAAAAATAGATTGTAAAATATTACACACATTTTAACATAAAGTGACATTTACCTGACATGTCCTTGGCAACAAAGCTTTTTTTCTGCATCCATTCTTCTTTATAATCATATGTTTTATCATGACAGTAAGGAAGTCAGAAGAGCAAGGCGCTTGAAACTGGTTTCTTGAAAACACTAAGTGCTGAACAAAAAAATGGGTCATGGAATGATGGAAATCAGTTTCCTAGTTGTTCTGATGTTACTGGGAACAACTGTTCTCAGCATGTTGCGCTGGTCTTGCTTTCATATCAACAGCAACATGAAGAACAAACAATCTGAACTGAAACACTGAGGACTACAGAAAAAAGTAATAGTTGTGTCTACCAGCTGACTCACCAATAAATTGATGAACCTACAGAATACGTTTTAGGTTTTAAAAGGACAATTATGTATCCCTTGTTTGTCTATTGTGCCTATTCAACAGTATTAGGTGATAGACTGTAACTAAATGGTGTGAGATGACTCAGGATTGTTTTTCTAGTTTCACAATTACTGTATCCCTTAAGTTTTTATGTTTCAGTGGTTGGACATAGAGGGATAAGATTGTCTCAGAATTGTATTTTGATAAGTAAGTAAATGATTTCTGGCCATGTTATACATGTAAAGCCCTCCATAGTCCCCATAGGAGGGGTAACAGATGGTAATAGGAACAGATGAGTTATGTTGGATTAACCCAGGCCATGAGAGTATGCTTGGTGTTTGAGCATAATGCTATTGCTTGTGCAGGCTAAGGGCCTGAGAGCTAATAGACTGTAAATGAATGAAAAACTGTCCTTTTTGTGACAAGCCAAACTTGCATTGTGGCTCACAGTGCATGAGTCTGTGCAGTAGACCATACAATTGAGAGTAACTGGAGAAGTTTCGCTTCTTTTCCAATCCATTACTTTTACTTCTTTTTTGGGATAAGGGGGTGTAGTTAATAAAGTGACCATTTCTGACAAATAGCCACATTAGTCAATTTCCCCAAATGTTGGATTAACTGTGGAGACTGGTTTATACTCATTACTAGGCTCTTCTGTAATTCAGTACCCTGAGCCTTGAATCTGTATACAGATGCTCTTGCAGTTTTGCACCTTAATGAGCTGATTAATTGATCTACAGAATTGATTGGCATAGCCCTTATGTGAAAACATATTGCAGTGTTTTTGTTAGTCATTTAGGAGTATCTGAAAACATTCCAGTCCTACAGTAGCCATAAACCCTTGAAAAGTTGGTAAGGTCAAAGGGCAAGCTGCAAATGTTAAAGTTAATATTATTCTCAGCTTAGCTTTGACGAGCCTAATTGACATTCCTCTGTGATTTATTGGGGAACCCAACAAAGACTTAAATCTGTTTTGATCCTACTAAAGCAGAAATTAGTCAATACCTTATTCCCACACTGTAAAGATCAGTATTTCTATGTATTGACCTCAAAATTGGGCATCTGAGTAGTTATACATATTCATCAGAGGGATTTTGAAGGTGCACTTTGCTGAGTTTAAGGTCCCATTCAATAAAGTGCCAGTAGCATGTGAAGTACTGCTTGCCCATTGAGACCTGAGGGTGTGGTTAAAGTAAAGTCAATAAGGTTTCCACTATAAACTTGTCTTTTTTGCTGTATATTTTGCTGTATTTTCATCTTCTGAGCTTTTTAAACTCATGGATTTATTGCTGTTTTGCATCTTCTCACTGAAGACCTGAAGCAGCTCACCCACACCAAATTAAGATAATTCTGTGCAAAGACACGGTGCTTTCTCCATAGTGGTTTGTTTTTAAAATCATTAAGTGAGATCTTAAATACATACCATTACAGCACTGTTAATTATTCAAGTGTTAAATTTGTCTACATGCCCCACTACCACACAGAACAACCTAAATGCACTGCTGCAGCCTCTCACTGACTGTAAACAGAGGCAAGTGGCAAGGCAAGTGTGAAGCATCAGTACTTTGAAGACAGGAAGCTCATACACGTCTCTACAACTAATTAAAGGGCTATAGGTCATGATTTCTGTTAGTTTGAATTTTTTACTACAATGTCCTGTTTCAGGGTGTATTTAGTCAAGAAAGGTTAGAAAGCATTATTTGTAACCATGATTGTGTGTTTGTCACTGGAAGAACATATAAACCTATGGATATGACTACACAGCATTAAAAATAACAAAGGACATGGCTATCAGCTTCATGATGGATCACAGGTTTTGAAAAGCAATACAGAAGATTTCCTTTTGGTTTGACAATGCATTCAGAATTAAAGATTACATGGATATTTAAACAGATGCTTGTATTCACACACATGCACACACACACACACAGGGTCTACTCTAATGGTTAAAAATGCAGACTGGTTTTGACCTTCTAGGGTCGTCATCAGCAGGGCGGAGAAATTAACAACACACCAGTAACATCTGGTTCACAGTTGACTCCAGTTGTTGCTTTGCATTTTGTTCGTAATACCTGCAACTGGCTACAGTTCAGCTCTGATTTCTGCTGTGCCAGAGTAGCCTGTGATTGTGATGCCAAGAAGCCCGTGTTCTGTCTGTACATTACTTACAGCATATTTACAATTTAGGCCCTATGTTGGCAGCTACAATACAATTCCCAAGTTGCATTAGTCCACATGAATGATTATGTTGTTTTCCCATCCATTTAAGCCCTATTGCATGAGTTTAATGATGCCTTTTAGCACAATGTCTGGATTCACTCTAACTCCTGAATAGCCTCTTTGCTTTCGTAGCATTGCCTGTGTTTTAATTTTAAGTGACATTCATGCATTCTTATGCTTTGGGTCTGAATAAATCTTTTAACAAATGCATTATACAGATGCTCTCAAACAATCCTGTCAAGGCCCCTTTTTATTATAGAAAATATTACTGGCACTTACTGTGTTGTTTGTTCTTTCTTGTGCAAAAAACACTAAACCTGAAATTTGTATAAAATGTGTGATAGAAGAACAAAAGTAATTCATGTATAATGCGATTCAAAAGTCTGAGGCCATTTTCCCATGGGAAAGTCTGAGACTTTTGGAACCCCTGTATCTTAAGAAAGTCTTGGGAAAGTAAACATGTTGGAGAACTATGAAAAGAGAACAGAAACTAGTGTGCTGTGTCATTGTAATAGCTGTGGTAGGATGTGTGTGTAAAGTCCTAAAAATATACACCTATAATGTAGCCAATGCCATTTTAGTGTAGGTATTGCTATTTCTCAGACTAGGGGTATGTTTTTGCGGGGGGGAACTGACTACTCTTCAACTAGTCACCAAAATTTGTTTGGTGCTCATTGTTTGTCAGTAGTTACAATCAAGCTTTCAGTTGATTGATTTAAATTGACTATAGTCTCAGACAAGAACTCCCCCCAGATAAGAGAATGCAGATAGTCTTGAAGCTCCCCAGTAGCGGTTGCTATCAAGACAAATATTGACAGAAGATAAGCACTGTTATCAGGGTCAGTCATAAAAAGCTCTAAAGTAAACAGCCACCATTGGACTCAAACAGTGCACTGCCAGGTTTTGTCTGCCTTCAAGAATGAAGATCATATGTTCTATGTAACATTTACATGAATGTGTTTGTATATGCAGCTGTAAGGTGTATCATACACATGGACGCCATATTGTAACATGAGGGGAATCACACAATTTTTTTAAATTGTCCTTTTTAAATTTTACAGTTTCATTGTATCCATGGTATGGAAACTTCTTACTGCTAATAACCCCACAATGCAGTGCTCTGCATTGTATGGATGAAAAATATACCATTGTGTGACTGAACAGGTGTTGGTGATGATGCAAATTGATAATGATGATGAGTGTAATAAGTTAAGGTATATAACAAGTGCTGAATGAGGAAGTGATTTCAGACACAGCCTGCAACCGTAACAACCAAGATGGCTGACAACACTTATTGTTGAAATATTGATTTGGATCCGTTCCAGTAACCTTTTTCTCTTTTCCTCAATCTCTTACAGATTGCGTTAATGACAGTCACACTATTCCCCATCCGTCTACTCATAGCTGCATTCATGATGCTGCTGGCTTGGCCTTTTGCCTTCCTGGCCTCATTGGGACGCTCCGAGACCGCTGTTGAACCCCAGTGCCTCTGGAGGAGGTGGGTGCTTTGTTATGCATATTTGTGCTTGTTTATTAAGAGGTGGGGTTTTTTTTTTCTGTATTTCAGGAAACACTACCGTTCTTTTAAACAAGTGATATTGAGACATTTGTTTTGGAAAGATTCATGCTTGAACTTGATCGGCAACAGCAGAATGCTATGGGTAGTTAGTCACATAATTACCAATGCTGCTTTCAGCATGAATAGAAAATCACATTGCTCAAAAATGTTACTTCACATACAAGTTTGAACAACTATTTTTTTTTTTTTTTTGCACAATAGGGCACCTACAAATAGGTTTGGTACATTCATTAAAGTGAGAAAATCTGTTTCTAGTAATAATTTACACCTTTGTTTGTAAGATTGCAACTAATAATGAAGAAACCAGAGTCAAAATAAAAAAAGGGTTAAAAAAAAAAATCAGAATATGACTCTGTTACCTATCTCATTTTATTCTGAGTCATCCTTGAGCGGTAGTTGAGTAGTTCGACCCTCTATGTTGAGCTCCACACTCCCTGATTGTGTAATAGGCTGTCCAAGAAACTCCCACAGCAGCCACAGGTCTCCTCTTCTTGAACACTTGTCTCAAACGAAACACTAAAAATAACACCTGAAAGGTTAATGAATAAGCAGGTGAATAATGTCATATTTTCATAGGAGACTTGGTTATAGACAGTGCTAGCAGTTCAAATGTGTGGGTACAACAGAGAGAGAGAGAGGTCTAGAGAGAAGAAATTGAGTTTTTATTTTATTTATTTTTTGCTATAACTTTAATCCTCCCTAGCCCTAATCTTCTTCTGTCTTCTATCTTTTGTCATTGGATATATGCATCTGTGACTATTATTTTCATATGTTATGTCATGTAGAGAGTGTCTACAGTTTAAATGAAAAGTGTACACACATACATGATCTTGTTTGCAGACTGGTGGACATAATTCTGAAGATCATCATGCGGGTCATGTGGTTTGCGGGAGGTTTCCATTGGATGACTGTGAAAGGGCAAAGGGCATTGCCTGCAGAAGCACCCATCCTCACCCTCGCACCCCACTCTTCTTACTTCGATGCCATCCCAGTCACCATGACAATGGCCTCAATTGTCATGAAGGCTGAGAGTAAGGATATACCTCTCTGGGGCAGTAAGTAACATTACTTCTGACTATGACCTATATTGTGAGGGAGGTAACAGGTAATATAATGACTCTCATCTGAAAAAAACTGATCTGATTCTTCTTGACAACATTACAAACTCTATTTGACTGGAGTACAGTAATCTCTGTGCATAGGCACAGTTATTATCCAAACTTTACAGCAGTTGTGGGTTCCACGGCAGGTAAAGTATACACAAGTACGTGCCTTGTGTTGTGATGTTCACTGAGGCAGGCAAAGCTACTTTGTAAAAGGCAGGCCACAACAGTTTCTGTGATTTTGCTGCTGCATTGGTAATAGAGGAGATTGCCCAATTCCCAGCAATGTTTTCTATGAATCGAAGCCAAGTAGAGCTTGGCTAATATTTGTTAACACGCACGAAAACATGACACATGCTTTGCTGTATTGGAAGCAGAAGTTGTTTGAAAAAGGAAGACCTTTGATTTATCAGTTGTGACTCAGCAAGTTCATTCTGTAAAATATTATGATTTTTTAATTTTTTTTTTTACTTCAGTTCTGTAGTGCCGTGTCATTAAACGCACCATTATGTGAGGAAACAGAAATCAGATATCTTTATCTGGATAAATGATCGCACGCAGACAAGTAAAGGAAAATGTCTCAGTCGTAACTCACTACATTCTTTAAATACTTAATGCTATAGATGTAAAACACTGTTAGCTTATCAGACATCCTGTAACTGCCATTAATGATCATGAACCCAGGATTTTATTTAATGTTATTGACAGAATTGTTTGCTGGCCCGCCAGCCTCAATTTGTAACCTGAACCAGAAATGTCTGGAAAGAAAGTTTGTTTCATAATGCCAGTAAAGTCGAGAGCTCAGTGACTGAAATCCAACCTGAACCTCACAGTCTCTGCACATTTTGTTTTCAGTGTAAGAAAAAATAAGTTTCCCAAATTAAATCATCCACTTGCTGTTTCTACTCAACTGTTACGACTTTATTATCAGGAATCACAAGAGTTTTTCAGTGTTATTTTTATTATGGTATCACCACTGCCAGTGATGGATCCCACCAAGCAGCAGGACCGTGAGAAAACCAACTGTCTCTGCACCACCAGAGCCCTTATGGAAGACACATGGAGTGGTGTAATAGCAGATCCTACTAACTAGCTAACTTGCCAATTTAAGCATTTGTTCTAATGCCCCTGGCAGCAGGGCATATAGTACAAGGTCTAGGTGTGTGTTATTTTAGGCTTCCTTTCTCCTCCTTCTGCTCTGTCTACTAAGTCAGTGATTAGCCCCTTTTTACTTCCCGTCTCAGTGAAGCTTGCCAATTCATTTACTTGCTTTGTATTTAGGGATTGAAAACATCATCGGACACATTTGCTCATTGACAAAAATGCAGTCAACTAAGATGTTTTGAAGGAATCTAAAGGAGCATAATTAACTACGGTAATCATTGTACAGTTTCAGGGTTTATTTGATTGTATGGCATTATTTTGGTTTGTCTGGTCACTGTATATTGGACTGTCCCAAAGATATTGAATAAGGTCACCCACTGATGTCAGTGCAACTTTGGTTTGACCAGTCCCATTGGCCTTGCATTAGGAACCAGGCACCAATGCCTAGCCAAGCAAGTGGAATCCAAAATAAGCATTAAGACCTGATCAGCCACAGTGACGTGTGTAGTGTGTGTGTCAAGGTACTAGCTAGAGCCATAATCCCTTCCTGTTGGAAGACAGCTCACTGTAGGAATCAGTTTCTTCTTCTCATGCCCCCCCTCCCTTACATTTCTTCACCTTGTGTCATCCTCACTCTCCATAACTTGTATCTCTTTCTTTCTGACTCTCTGTCACAGGGCTTCAAGCAACATTGCTTTAGCTAGATTTTCTATGTCTTGTAAAAGATGGGATATAGAAGAAAATGCTTCCGGCATCTGCAAAACGACTTTGAACCCAGTCTTTCTGTTCACAGGTCCTTTTGCATTTCAATTTACAGTACCAGTCAAAAGTTGGACACAAAGAAAGTGTGTCCAAACTCTAGACTGTTCTGTAAATTGAAATGCAAAAGGATTGAGGTTTAATTCCCTTAAATTTGTTCCACTGTAATGGATTACATTAAAACTTTTTACATGTTTGAATCAAAAACATGCAAAGCTCATGTGCCTTTGTGAAACAATATCATCATATGATCATATCATTTTAATACAATTCTACTGATGATAATGAGTTGACACCCAGCCCCATAATATAGCTGAGTTTACATCAGCACATTTAGCTGATATCAGTCGACGTGGATTTTGTCTGATGATCCTTGGCCTCTTGAAGGGTGACAGTTTGGAGGGTGACAGTTTGTGTGAAGTTACACATTTCAGTTTGTGTGAAGTTACACATTTCAGTTTTAAATTCTTAATAACTGAGCATTATCAACTCAGCCAGCAGTTAAAAACTCTGTCACTGCTACTGTTTCTTTTGTTGTATCACTTGAATTTCTCATATCAACCCACTGATGTGTAAACTCCTGACATGATTGTCTAGATTGTAGCTCGAACTGCCTTATTCTTGGCCTGTAAACAGAAGAGGGAAGCAGGAACCTTTTTGAATTTGTGATCAACATGTGAGACTCATCTGACTCATGGAACCAGCATTGAAGAACCCATGACCATGTCTTAATAGAGATGAATACAGCACCTAAAAAAGACATTTTTGATGACTTTTTTCCATATATGAGGTTAGCTTGGCTGCTTTTGATACTTTTGTGTGTCCATTCTCTGTGTGAAGTATTATGATAGCTGGTTTACAAGGCCCATAAACTCTGTAATAGTGTAATAATGATCTGTAAGCATTACAGGATACTGTTTTGCCCTTTATCAATGGTAGTTTCTCCTAGATAACAGGGTTTCTATTCAGCAGTGCTTGCACTGTTTATATGAATGCCACATTAACACTGGAATCTTTCAGTATAACCGCATTCTCCCACTCGTCACCACTGTGCAGCTCTGTTTGAGTGATTTCGAGTTAAGTGCTTCGTAAAAGGACACTATTAGAGTGGTGGTTGATGTGAAGAGAAGCTTCTGGCTTTTCTTAGCCAGTACAGTGAAGTGTTTGTGCTCCTGAAGTATCAGATTATTTAACAATTATGATCTTGGTATTTTTTTGCTGAAGCATTTTTCTTTGAGCCAATACAGGCATGACATGTTTTACCAACTGAAGTGAAAAGATCTGACTGGGTTCTTTGAAATGACTGTTGTATAGTTTATGCCCAATTCTAAGTGGAAATTTGATTTTTCTCCCTTTCGCTCAACTGAACCTCGACATGCAGAAGTTGCAGACAATGAAAAGAAGCTGTAGTTGCTTTGCCTTCAAAAGAAATAACTTTTTCTGTATTGATTTGTATTTTCTCTATTCTCTTTTTGCCTTTTGCTTCTAGCTTTGATTAAGTACATCAGGCCAGTGTTTGTATCACGGTCAGACCAGGACTCCAGAAAGAAGACAGTGGAGGAAATCAAACGCAGAGCCCACTCTGGAGGAGAATGGCCTCAGGTGAGTGACGACTGGAAGTCACACATACACATGCAAAAACAGGCATCACATTTGCAGCTACCAAATAACCAAAACAATTCCAAACAGCACCTGATTGTTAATATTAAAAGACATCAGGTGTTTTTTTTACAACACATTTGCCGATGAGAAGATGGAAATTGTTTAACAAACATCTATGCTGGCTTAGTGACTCTGTATGACAGAAACTGACATATTTTCATTTATGAAAGCAAAATGTAAACGCCACACTCACTTTTTTTGCACAAAACCTAACGTTGACAATCAGAAACTGCAGTTTTTATTTCCAAACATGGAGATTCTTGAAAGACATATCACAACAAACATTTTACTCCTAAAATCCAGCATTGAAGAAAACATTGCTGATCTAATTGAACTAACTGTTCATCTGACTTAAAACTTGCATTTTATTGCAAGTTAATACAAATAAACATACACTATGCTGTTCTTACTTGCTGTTTAATATGTGGCAATGATTTTTATTTTAAATTTCTTCTTTTCAATATATAAACTATTGCATTCTCTTACCTACAGATAATGATTTTTCCAGAGGGAACATGCACCAATAGATCCTGCTTAATCACCTTTAAGCCAGGTAGCTTCTCTACTGTCACTCTTCTCCTTTTTCAGCTTCCTTCTTTTTTTTTTTTTGTTTGAAGTCATGCTACCAGTTGTTTTAGTTTTACCTGACATTTTCCTTGTAACTGTAATTTCCCATAAGACTCTAATATTCAAATAATATATAGGTATGAAATAGATTTGTGTGATTTTATTTATTTATTTATTTTTCTTTTGCTGACAGTAAAGCTTAACTATTGAGTGCACCTTTTCAAATATGCAATTACTAGTCCAATTTCTGTGTTGTTCTCAACCCAGTTTATTGTTTATAGAAACAGGTCAAATTGAAATCAATCTTTTATGTCTTATTTACTGTTACAGGTGCCTTCATCCCAGCTGTGCCAGTGCAGCCTGTGGTGATTCGTTACCCTAATAAACTGGTAAGATTGTTTAAGCACACTTAAGTAATGCAGCTTAATGGCGCAGTTGTTTGTAGAAAAATCCTATTCTCATATTTGTTTCTATGTAGTCGGTTAAATAATCTGTTTGATATTCAAAGTTCGTTATATAAAACAGATGGGGAATAGAACACCTATCTCCTTCTTCACTGGTTAACTGTGTGACAAATTACAGATGTGATTGGTCAGACACTGGTTTCCCTAGAGATTAATTATTGGCCCATCACATGCCCACTGATCCGCATCAACTATCTTCTATAATCCGTTCTTACTTTGATTTATCAGGTAGTAACCTCTGATCTGCTCTCTTTTGCCTTACTCTCTGATATCTGCTGCTGTTAACTGCCAGAAATACAAACTAAAAACTAAGAGTATTATAGAGCAGATTTCCCAACTGGTTCAACATACGAGAGGTGCAAGTTATACACAGCATTAAGTCAAAACCTAATAGTGGCAGTGGTAGACGATTAAATTATATGAATGGTCTGCAGTAGGTAAAATGTTAGTGCTCTGTGTTAGTTCTGTGAGGCATTTGCATGGGCCATATGTGTGTCTGTATGTATACAATACAAACCCTGTAGCTTGCTTGGCGCCTCTCCAGAGTCAAACTCAGTGGCGAGGTAAATATCTCACCGGTCACATGGCGGGAACAAAGGTATTACAGTTATATATAGTATCCATGAAGGAGAAAATGTTCTGGGTAAAGCAAAAGCATTGTGCAAACTCAGCAGAATGCCATGCAGCATTGTGAGATCCTCCCTCACTCAACACTTGGTAGTTGTGGTCATATTCCTGAAACTCTTAAGGCGGTGGCAACTAGGGACATTAATGATTAATGAATGATTAAGCAACATTTTGCAAAATTAACACTGCAGCATTTGAGAATCCCTGGAATATCAGAGTTTCAGCCTGAAACTGAATTTCCATTCAGTTTGAATACATCTTGCATAATGTGAGTAACACTGATCAGAGCCAGTGCAGCAGGCATGAGTGGTTTTCCATATGCGGGGAGTGGCACAGTGAAAGGTGGTGCTACCTACAGTATGGTCTGAACTCAGAAAATAGGCTGAATCTACATTCAAAAACCTTAGATTTTAAGTGTCTTTTAATATGTCTGTGCCAGCAACAATTCAGCTTTAGAATGCAATTAAATAACCTTTTAGATACACAATCAGCATCATCAGTAATCACACTAGAGCTGGATACATAGGGCTTGTTTACTGATAACCTGTGCCTGCTCACCTGCAACGCTCCACTGCAGCAGTCCACAGTCGTCATGTGGGTCTGTTTAAAAGCTCTGTAATCCCGTAGAGAGTTGTAGTTAGGAGGATGCAAAATGCTGTGGGGCATATACAACTTGTAGCCATGGCAGCAAGTTTGAGTGTTTGTTTCTATTTGTGAATCAAATCATGTAAATCTGTCCATTTAATTTATTATTCAACTTTTAATTCCCTTTGTGCTTCAAAATTAGCCCATGGCAGTAATTATAGTATAAAGCTTGAATATTTATGCAAAGCTTTTTTTGAGAAAGCATGAGTTTGCCCTGTTTAAGTTTCACCAACTTTCTCTGGATGGTCACATGAGATGGAGTTTATTCTACTAAACTCATTTGCACCGGACAGTATGTTTTAGCATGATATGATTCAGTAGTCACCTACTGGCAGGCCCAAATCTTTGCAGCCTTTTTCTTGAGAGCTAGTGTTTACATGTTCTGCAATATGTGAGGTAAGTTGTAGAAATCACAAATGCAGTTGCAAAACTTCTGCTGTAACAACATGGATAAGATGTTGAGTTCACTGGGGTCACATGGTTGACACATACTTCAAGTTAAAAAAAAAAAAAAAAATTGTTTGCAAAGTCAATTTGTTTACATGCACTTTAGTAACTCCAGAATTCCCCACTTTTTTGCGGTAACCTGATTTCAGAAATGTCTATGTAAACAAGAAAAAAAACATGGTTTTGGTACAAGTTTAAAGGATTAAAAATAACTCAGTTAACACAAGTACATTTCTCTTTTAGCAGACCTGAGCACTTCAAAGGCCCACATTCATAATTAAACAATGTTATTAATATGACAAAAATGGTATACATTTTTTTCAGAGGTGCTGTGGAATCTGATTGTCCACTGCATGTGAACCAATGTTTTGATTTGTCAGACTAGAGGATTGCACGGGAACTGATTTCCTTCCTTAACATAATTGCACAGTAATAGCAGTTATAGGTGTGAAAATATGCTTGAAAGCTTTCCCCCCCACTATTTATTACAAGAAGAGCTGTAGCCAAAGCTGCTAACAGTTGGTCTGGAAATGCACCCAGGAAATATATAAATGTATTTTTATTTCAATCTGTGTAATACTGTCTTGGCTTTATGTTCTTTTTACAGGACTCAATCACATGGACATGGCAAGGACCTGGAGCGTAAGTACACAATTTCTTTATTTGATATTTGTTATTAACGTACGGTGTTCATCAGATTCTACTTGCTGTTAAGATACAGTAGAATATGTATCTGCTTTGAGCATTACGGTCTGGATCTGAATCTCCACAATAAGATATCAAATAGACTTGGAAGCAGATTAGTTATGGCTGGAGGAGAAAGACTGTCCTTGTTATCCGTCTCCATAGTGTTCTTAGAGTACTATGTCCTGTGTTGATCCAACTTTCATTGTGATGGTGTCTGTCTGGATGCCGTTGGCCGTCTTCCCAGCTCAGCTTAGCTGAACTATACACTACTTGACTATTTGACTTCTTTAGTTGGTCCAGCTAAAGACTGAACCTAAACATTTAAAAAATACTTGCAGATCTCTGTCCAGATCCAGGCATTTATGTAAAACCATTGAATTAAATTTTTTTTTTTTTTTTTTTTTTTTAAATTAAAAAAAAAAAAAAAAAAAAAAAAAACCTTGTTCCTAAACATACTAATGAGGAAAAACTTGAGTAGGTTCTCACTACTTTTGGACAAGGACCATAATTAAAGCTCTCTTTGTCTCTTTGTGTCCTTTTATTGTCCAGGTTTAAAATCTTGTGGCTGACACTCTGCCAGTTGCACAATGAGTTTGTGATCGAGGTAAGCGTCAAAGTATCTCTCCATATTGCATGCACTAACATGACTATAGATCATGCCCAGTTTGCTCATGATGATGATGAACTCTGCACTTGCAGAACTCTCAATTAATAAAAGAATCTCAGGCGATCCCTGTCATTCTTTCTATTCTCTTCCCTATTTCTTGAAGATGTACTGTATATGTATGCCCCTTTCTTTTTATCTCATCTCTTTTTTTTTATTCTTATTCCTGTGTTTATGAAGTTATATTTTAAATTTCTTTAAAGTTTAATTAATACCAATTTTCTGCTCACTCCACAGTTCCTTCCTATCTACACACCCTCAGAGGAGGAGAAAAAGAACCCCGCTCTCTTTGCTATCAATGTGAGACGCGTCATGGCGAAGTAAGTTGAATGTATTGTTGTATGTCATTGTTCATACTATGCAGGCTGTTCAACCTTTGAATGTATCGAAGAAAAGTTGACTGTTGAGTTATTACTTGATGCCTCATTTACTTTGGCTTTTATTTACTTATAAACAACAAAGCAACAAAGTGTACACAACAAAACTGCAAAATGCAATATCACTAAAATATTAAATGATTCAAAGTTGCACCATCTTACAGTAATTGTATAAAATTGAAGTGTAGGGTAGTTGTGTTCATTAAGTACACATAGGTTAGGTAGACTACATTGAAAATATAGCCCACCAATATTACTTCACTGGAAAGTGAGTTCACCTGTCATTTCAGTTAATGGTAAGTGCGTGAAAAAGGTCAAATAAAATAACGTAAACACCGGAGCTTTCTCAGTTTTGGCCTGGGTTGTGTCTAATCCAACGTGGTTCCACATGGAAAGGAATTGTCTGAAAAAGTAGGAAACCAAATTGTGAGACTTCATGAGGATGGAAGAGGGTCCAAGAGCATCAGCCGGCTACTGAACATAAGCTGAAACAGTTGCAGCAGTGGTAAGGAGGGAGAGGAGGAGCCACGCTACCAATAACAGGTCCTTCTGGAAAAATTATGCCACGCACAATTTGCTATTTATGTAACCTTGGATTGAAAAACAGACGAGTAAGTGCTTTTGATCTGGCAAAAGGCTTATCCGTGGAAACTTTTTTTTCAGTGACTGATCAGACAAGTCAACCTCTACGGATGGTGTCCAAGAAGAAAAACATTTGTCAATAAATGGCATAAAACGTGAAGACAAAACTGATGGAAAAGGTGTAGAGGAGATAACATTTCTAGATGGCAATGTGAATGCAAGGTTGTGTACTCGTATACTTAATAAAAAGATTGTTCCAGCATGACACTGATCCCAAACACACCGCAAGAAAAAAAAGTTTTTAAAAGAAGAAAAATAAGAAAACTATGACCTGGCCAAGTCTGTCCCCTGACTTGAATCCAATAAAGAAACCTGTTAAGTATTTTAAAGTGGAAGGTAGAGCAACAACCCCGATCAAAGCGATGGCTGAAAACAATCATCTGTGAAGAACTCCAGAGATTTGTCAAAAACATACGTCATCCACGACCAGGAAGATCGAATCTGTAATCAAAAATAAAGACAGACATACAGATCATGAAAAAAACTAAAAAGAATGGAATTTCATTAATGAAGACTGCACTGACTTTTGTTGAAGTTGTACCTTTCATTATAGTTTAATTAACATGTCTGTTTCTAAAATTAATTGGCTTCATTCTTTCTTCTAAGTGCAATTAAAATTGTATTGAAAGGACAGGATTTGTAATTACTTAACAGTTTCGAGATACTGACCAGGGGAACTTTTTGTTTTTTGGGTACACTACTTTTGTCTCAATACTTCTTTCACACAGACCAGCAAACAAGTGAAAACAGGTTCATCTCTGTACAGCTTTGGTCTGAAAGGGTGAACGGTGGTTATGAAGGCAGATGTTCGTGGTTCATTCTCTCAACCACAAATTATGTACTGTTTTAAGAAAATACTAAATATTATAAACATACTTACTCACCTGAACCATTATTCACATTATGCCCGGAGTAAGTAATAACATTACAGTTCTGTCCCACCCTGCCTCACTTTGCACGGTAACTCTTCTAATGTAGTGCTCATGTTGTCCCAGCTGTTCTTACTACCTGTGATCTCATATACGCCCACACTCTGTGCTTCACTGCTCTGAGCCTGGGATGGGAAACTTCTGCAAATGGACAAAAAAAAAAAAACTGTACACATTGTTCTCAATATCAAAGAAGTCATATCGGCTACTATATTGGCCTTATAAGCCTGAAGCAAAGTTTGCATCGATTTGCACACACTGATGTCCCGCTATTGTCTCCTCTGTGCTGTGCTCAGAGCCCTGGGCGTACCCATCACAGACTATTCATTTGAAGACTGCCAGCTGGCCATGGCAGAGGGCCAGCTGAGACTGCCAGTCGACACCTGTCTGCTGGAGTTTGCCAAGCTCGTCAGGAGACTGGGGTGAGTCACTCAAACCTTCCAATGCAATACACTCATCAATGAGAACTAAGTGAGGTGCACAAGGGCGAGACGGGCAAAATACTCAGAACGGCGCTGGTTTCTGGCAGAGGTATCTGTGGTGTGGTCGTGCGGGTGGGAAGGCATTTGGGGAGTGTGTCCTTGTCCCCTGCAATAGTGACTAGAAAACAAGGGAGGGGAAAATGCAAATACACTCGATCAAATACAACAAACATTTCAAAATAATGCAGCTCCAACAAACTCAAACAAACTCAAACGTTGTTACAGAAGTTGATATGCTGTACTCATTCTTTTTCTCCTGTGGCCGAGTTATTAATTATCATAAGGTTTCTCCCCCTCACTCTTCCAGGCTGAAACCGCAGAACACCGAGAAGGTTCTGCAGGAGTATGGGAACAGAGCCAGGAAGCTGGAGGGGCAGAGGCTGGGCTCGGATGACTTCGCTCAGTTCCTCGATGTGCCAGTTTCAGACATGCTGCGAGACATGTTTGCTCTTTTTGATGAAGTAAAGGCTGAGAAGATTTTTTTTCACTCACAAGCGTGTTTAGCTCCCCAATCTTCCTCATTAGCCAGCACTAAATAATTTGTTTTATTGTGCCTTTTTTGCTTGGTAACAACTCTCAGATTGTTATATTTACATTCCTGGCAAATATAAAACAGTATATTTAAATGCTGGAGTTTAGGGCAAGATGGAACTCCTAGCTGTCAGCTGACAAGATGCTTCTGTAAAAACCCCAAGCCTAGAAGCTGGACATGCTGGGATAAATTTGCAGTGTAGTACACAAACAAACAGTCAAGGTTTTATTTGCAGCAGTGTATTTGTAACAACAACAGTCACCAGTAGCTACTCCTGTGAAATAAATAAGTAGTCTCGCTCACATGCTCCGTCTTCATCTTTTCGTAACGCATTGTTTTCTCTCGATTTTCCAGCATGAAGATAACTGCATGGATATCAGAGAATATGTGATAGCCTTATCTGTGGTATGCAGACCTGCCAAAACTCTGGAGACGATGAAATTGGCCTTCAAGGTATGTTCTGTTTCAAGCTTTACGCATGTCTAACCACCAGGCGGAATAGAGTTCTCTGTGCTTGCTTAGTATCACCATGACATTTGCTGCGTTAAAATGCCACATAGTGTTGGTCGTCTTAGGTGTAGGGTAATGAAATGAAAAGGTGCTTTCAGGGGGGTTATCATCGAAGCCAGTCTGTTGTTGTGGTTGCATTAAAATCAAGTAGCTCAAGTTTTAGTCACTTCCATGTTTTCACTTGAATTGTTCTGTATGATTCTTAGAGTTGAGCGGGCTCTGTGCCCTTAGAGCTAACGAACCCACTGAGAACAGAATGTATTATTTCAGAAAAAGAGCATCCACTTAAAGTCCGACTTCACTGGCACCTAATCGCACAGCCCTGTCATAGGGACATGTCACAAGGCTAAGTCAAAGACATGGCATTCACATTTCTTCCCCTTTTTATCCCCTTTTTATCTTCTCCAGATGTTTGAGGCAGAGGAGGATGGCGCCATCACAGAGATGGAGTTGGCAGTTATACTGAAGACAGCTTTAGGAGTCGCTCACCTCAGCGTGTCACGTCTGTTTACCGCCATCGACTCTGAAGACACAGGGAAGATCACATTTGGTAAGCGAACTAATAAGATACACCCTCCCTGGTCACTATTGACCTAAATATTCCTAAGTTGAATCTGTTTCAAACTTTGCTTGGTTATCAGAGAAATTGTCTTCTTCTCTGTCTTTTTCCACCCTCTCATGAGGTGCAGTAGATATACAACAACCAGGCCACTTTAGTTTTAAGTGTAGTCTGTCTCTGGGCATTTTTTTTAATATTATTTTGTTTAATGTTTTCTGTCTCTCTGGTGCCCTCTTGTGGTCTTTCCACAGACAAGTTCAGAGGGTTTGTGGAGCAGCACCAGGACTTTGCTGAGGAGTACCTGCACACAGAAAACACAGGCCTCCACAGCGCTCCCTGCCACGGTCACCAAATAAAGCCAAGCCTGTCTTCCCTGAACCCGCACGGCACTGCCACCACCAAAACGGCTAACGGTATCTGCCCCGATTTTAGCCCCAACGACCACGATGGCACAATAGATGGACTCCTCAAGAAACACAACTAAAACAGTTTAAAATATAACGGGGGGGAAAACTAACTCCTCTCCTGGTGAGAGGCTGTTGTGCAAAAGGCAAAGGGTTGTTAGTTACTTGTTAGTTACTTTCTTGTTTGAACAGTAAGGGACTACATTTCAGTAATCACAAAAATGAAGTTTACCGTACCCTTTTTTTATTAGTATTGTATCCATGAAATTTTGTGAGGTTATTTTCAGCCTGGTAACAGTTTATTTTGTTATAAATTCCTTTGTTTTTGTTTTTTTTGTTTTTTTATTATTTTTTCATAGCAAGGATCGTCAAAATGCCAAACACTGGTTGTTTCAGATACAATGCTTGAATACTTGAAGGGCAAGCACTTATAAAAATTTCCTGGGGCAAATGTTTATTTATTTTATTTTTTTCTTTTCCCTCCAACAGAGTACTGACTGTGCATGTTTTTAACAAGAGGGAAGCAAGAAAAAAATCAAGCCCTGGACAGTGAAGTGAACTAATTTTTAGTGAAATCAG
Organism: Seriola aureovittata; assembly: GCF_021018895.1. Classification (NCBI taxonomy): domain Eukaryota; kingdom Metazoa; phylum Chordata; class Actinopteri; order Carangiformes; family Carangidae; genus Seriola; species Seriola aureovittata. Next base: position 18,317,868 of record NC_079370.1, on the reverse strand, counting down.
TGTTCGATTCTCTTTTTATTTGTAACTTTTAACTATTTCCTTTCTTTAATTGTAGCTGCCTTTTGAACTGAAAGTGCAGAATGCATGGGCTCATGTTATTTTGAGCAGTATTGAGGATTATTTATCTAAAGAAAGGAGGCCTGATGGTACCAGTGACAATTGTGTGACCACTTGAAGCATTAAGCTTTAGCAGACACATTTGAGGTGAACTCGGGTCTCTGCGAGTTGATGGTCATAATTGCTATGAGCCTGTTATTTATATATATATATATATATATATATATATATATATATATATATATATATATATATATATATATATATATATACATAAACAATGATATATTTGATTTAGCTCAGGGTTCAGTGACAAAAATGAAAAATTAACTTGTATGATGTCATCATTTTGATGCTCACTGGGTTACATGTTTTCTTTTCTTATGACATCAGTACTCTTCTTCCCAGTCCTTCTTCATTCAAACATACTTCATTGATGTGTTTTTTTTTTTCCTTTCAGGTTGGCAGATTCAAGTGTCTTTTTTTTTTATTGTTAAAATTACACAATGTGGACCAAAAATGCATTTAATGTCACCCCTCATGTCACCTGACTGTCCTTCTCCAGTCATAGGTGTAATGGCTTTAAAGGAAAAATTCACAATGTATGACCATTGAAAGCACATTCATTTTCGTGGCTAAGTTGGGTTTTCTAAAGGCGAGGTCATACTATTTTCCTTTCTGCATTACACTGCTACAGTTTTAATCATACCTACACTTTTCACAGCATATCATTCCTCAGTCTGTCTGAAATCCCCACTGATCCAGTATTTTTTGAAGGGTGTAATAGCTAAACATTGGCCCGTTAGTCACCTGTAAATTTGACCTTTCTGCTATATTTCTGATGTGCGTGTTTTCCTTCCCTAAGAGAGGCATGTTTTAAAAGCGATCCAAGCACCTTTGCCATTTAATCACATTTTAGGGACCAGTCTGGAACTCAAAAATATCCCAAATATTTATGCCTCATTTTTTGCATTTTTACTAATGCTGGTCGTATTGGCATAAAATATTTTTCACAAATGTGATTTAGTGCTTTCTCATTAAACTGACATAAAATGTATTTATAACCATAGGTTAGGTGGACCTATGCTTTCAAATTGAATTAAAATGAAGGAATATTTAAGATTACAAATTTTATCTCAAATCAGGCGACTAGTGGAGATGTTCATTAGTGTTTATTGGTATTTAAATTATTGATTTTAGGACAACGTTACCTTGATTCATACTAGGTTGTATTAAGACTTAACAGTTCTCCCCTGAATTTTCTAAATTATCCATAACTCATTCTCTCTCTGTAGAAACTTTATCTGAAATTGCAATTCTAGTAACACTTTTAATGTGTTGACAAAACTTTTACTGTTTATATATCAACTTACTGTTGATGCTCATTGCAATCATTTGCCAACAATTCTTAAATTGTTAGATTGTTTTTTTTTTTTTCTCTTCTGTCTCTGGAAGTAGACAAAACCTAAAACTGAAAACACAAAATGAAAGCTAGATAATGCTGCAGCTTCTCTATAAATGTCATTTTATAGGAATATGATTTGTTAAAGGGAATACTTCTCCAGCAGATGAAATGAAATGCATTAGAATCATTTTGTAGCCAGTTGTACTGGGATCTGTGCATTCATGGTTTGATTCTGTTGACTTTTTTTGTTCATGGATATCTCATAAGGATTTAAAACTTGCGTTTTTTCCCTTTCTTTTTCTTTTCTTTTCTTTTTTTTAATACTATAAGAATATCATGTCGGTGAGCATCACATTCCCATTACACTCATGACCATGCATACTGTACATGTGTCCCCGCTATGGCTTTCAGTGAAGCAATATTTCACATCTCTTAAGCCTTCTCAAGATATATGCTTTTGAAGAGTTCTGATATGTATTTTGAATATTCCAAATGCAGGACATTTTGTGAATTTTTGATATACGTATATGAATGATTTTTATTTTCACTGCCATGACAGAGATCTGTGATCTTCTCTCCTCTGCAGATTGTATTGATGGTGAAAATTGAGCCACATTTTTTTTCCTTTGTATAATACTGCAATTGTTTTGTGCTGTATTCCTCATACACAGTGTAAAGTTTTATTGTTGTTATTACTATTATCACTGAGTTGATTGCTTAGAAACAAAATGCAGATTTCATATGGAAACCGATAGCCTTGAATCTATAGAATTTTTATGCTAAAAAAGAGAATGTATAGACAATCTTGTCACAATCAGAAGCTACTCAAAGCGCTGATCTCCAGTGGACATTTTCCTAAGAAGTCATGGTTTTCAAATGTACACTTTTTATCCTGTTGGAACCCTGTCTCCATTGACTTTTTATTTTATGTTTTGAGACGTGCAGGTTGAACTAAGCAAAGTGTGAGTGTGTAAGTGTGTCGGGCCTTGAGGTGATGTCTGCCACCACATGACAGGCCGCGTCGCACAAACACTCCAGACTGTACGTACATATAAACTAACATTTGATATGTTCAATCACAATCTTTTAGTATTGCCCACGTACTACTTTGTCCTTTTAAACTGTATGTATTTGTGCTTGCACTTTAGATTACTTTCTTTATTTTTTTTAAAGAAATATCACATTGCTGTAAAGCATGTTCTGTTTGTAGGTTACAGTATTGTAGCTCATTTCTGTTAATATGAATAATTTTTCATTCATTCATATATTTGCTACAGTAATGGGAGCACAGAGGAAATTAGGGATCACAAATGAATGGAAGTTGTCCCTTGCCCCACATTTGTTTATAGACCTACTTTTCTGCTTTGTCTCAGGATTGTGGAAATTTTGTAGCTTGAAAATGACTTTGTAAACTTGTAGAACTCGGCAACATCGTACGGATTTAAATGACAAAAAATAGTTTGCACCGTGGAATGGATAAGTATTAAATGTACTCTGAAGTGATGTGATTTTTACAACAGGTGGTTAAGTATACAGTTCACCCTGTATGTATGTATGTATGAGGGAAATTATGCTGTTTTTGTATATAGGTGGGGAATCTGATTGTGAATTACAATTGACACACTGACATGAATTGATATTTCAAGACCTGACCCAGAATGAAATGTACTGAGCCACAGTAACCCCCCATGCCGTTTGTTTCATACTTCATCAGCAAGTCAAATATATGTACATTTATATATATTCAATATTTACATTCAGACCAATTCCGCTTTGGGGTTGTAGGAAAATACTGGGTCCCTTTCTTTTCACACTTGTTTTACTTCCCTTTATTTCAAATACCTCAGTAGAGGAGAATCTCATTTTCTACTTGCTATCAGTCTGAGAAAATGTAAACCTGCAAGAGATAAACTTGTATTTATGCTACTGCTGCCTGCTTACCACAGTTTGTCCAACAGCGAGCCTAAGACGAAAGACTTGTGTACTCTGACGGAGCGATAATGTCTTTCTGATGGCTTATTGTGTGTGGACCAAGAAACTGAACTCTCTGTTTTCTCTGTAGCTTTACTTCCTGTTTCTTTTTTTCTATACTCGACAGGTTTTATTTTGTTAATGCATTTTGATGATGAAGAGTCATTCCTGCAAGCTACTTTGGATTTGTCTGTTCAGGACTGCTATGATATAACTTGTTAATGTGACTCTTGGATTGAATTAAAAAAAAAAAAAAAAAAAGAAACGTTAACATACAGCTGTGTCACTGTCACAATGGTAATTTAATAATAATAATGTGTGTGTTTGGTCATATGACTTACAGTTTGAATGTGTTATTGTAAGCGTGTTGTATGAGGAGTTTCTACCACAGCAGTACAAGAAATTGAGTCCTTTCTGCTCAAATGTTATTTTTTTCTATAGAATGGACTTCTGCTTGATGTAAGCAATTAATGTACAGTTACAGTCTCACTGAATTCCCTATATATCTCCTACAGTAACCTATCCTTCCTCATGTGCTGGATCATTTCAGAAATGTCTCCCTCTTGAGGTAACATAGTGAACATGCAGTTACCTCAGCGTGTTGGGCATCACATCAGGCGTATTGTATTTTGTAGAGGTTTTTTCATACAGCTGTATTGCAAGTTGTATTACCAAGACCCACTCAGCAGAAATCCATGTCATCAACATTAGTGGATGAAATTGTCAATCTATTTAAATTAAATGTCTATGTATATGATGTGGCTCTTAATAGGCAGGTTGACTTTGACATTACCTAAGCTCTCCTTTTAGTACGCCCCATATATGCTTTCATTGATTACATGTTGATGTCTATAGATGTCCTGTCCACCACTGGCTCGCAGAAAAAGCCGTTGTGTGGGATTGGAATTTGTATGACAGTGATTGAAAGGTCTCCACTGATAATGTAGTGTGTTATTTCTCATTGAATGTGTGTTTATTTATTTATTTTTAATATCTGTGGTCTCTTTCCCTGCAGGTTTGACTGATTGGCAGACTTTGTGGTGCAGTATTTTTTGGTTGGGCCCTTGACAGTCCACCACTTTAATCCAGACTGAAGGTTTGTCATTGAACTTTCTTCATGGTGCCCAGAACAGTCCAAGCAGATGTCAGTGTTCCTCTGACTTTTCCTTTCCATGCCATTTTAGACAAACAGTCATGGTTCCCAGACAATGAATCCTACGGACTTTTCCTCCTCAGAATGAATTGTAGTAACTCTGATGGTCCTTGTCAGTTTTCTGTTGTCCAGTTATAACCACAAATACCTAATGACATTCTCATTATCTTCAGCACTAAACACTAACCTGTGCTAATTAGCAAACAATAGCATGCTAACATGCTGTTGAACAACTTTAAACCTGCTAAACAGCATGTTAGCATTGCCGTGTTTGCTAATTAGCACAGGCTGGGAGGGGAAGAGTAAGATAAACAAGAAGATTTTAACACAGCAATTAAAGCAAGTGAAAATGTATTTTCAGTATCTGTAACCAGTGAGGTCAGTACAAAAGATTCTGCCGAATACAAACTTTTTTTTGTCATTTAAACTGAGAGATTTCACTGTTTGTTTTTGAATGTGCTCTTTTCATTGGTTTGAGGTGGATTGGGACAAATCCACACAGTCCTGTTGATTCAGATTTTTACTGCTAGAAAAATTCTAATACCTAAGGTTGTTTCTATATCATGTAAACTATGATTGCTGCTTATTTAGTCATAAATGTTTCATTCATTTCATTGTGAAAAAGTCACAATGTCAAACCAAGTTTTCAGGGGCTTTAAATGACCAGTTTTCCTTTGTTGCCTCTGAAGACATAATCATCACAAACAACAACCAACTTCTTTGATCATTTGTTGAGGAGTTTGCATTAGTTTGCACTGCCAGCTCTAACACAGTTACACATATCAGCTGAGCCACTTCAACATAAAACTAAGAGAATAAATATAAAGAATAAGTATTAAATATTCCCAGGCAAATAAATCAATAGGATAATATTTCTTAAACAAGAGTTAAAGTTTAACATATTTTCACTCTTCAAACCAAAGTCCAGTAAGATATCTTATAATCCATTTTAATTCATCTTTATTCATTTCATTATAAATTAATTAATTAATTTTAAAATTCTAATCCCAAATCCTGATATAAATTATAAAACAGTATTTTATAACTGATCTATAAAGATATGTCTAAAAACAAAGGAAATGATATCTTCCTTTGTTTTCAAACAAGTCTTTATTGATCCTGAGTTATAGAATATAGTTTTGTAATTTAAATCTTTTTTTTAAATTTTAAAAGGATTAGGAAAGAAAAAAGAACAAACACTGTTTATTAAGGAGGTACTAACATGTCAACTAACTTTAAGCCCCTACCACAGCACTTATCTCCTCTTGCCAAGAAAGATCCGTAGCATGCTCACATGTTGTACAGTGTGTCTTTGAATAAAGCATTTGTATCAGGTGGTCAACTGCAGTATTTAACTTGATAATAACTGAAAATGTTTTTTAACATACAGATGTACATTCACACAGAAAGAAAAGTCATCCAGAAAAATAAATCAGGTGAGAAAATGTGCAATGATAGGAGAGAGAGGAGGAGGGACAGAGGGAGGGAGGGTGAGGTGGGAGGGAGGAGAGTGACGGTGATGATGGGGGGGTGGGGGGGTTGTTGTTGATTGTTTCTCATATTTCAAGAGTGGTCCCGCAGACAGATCTCCATACCAGACCACAGGGTACTCCAGGCTCTGTGTGTCTGTCACTGGAGCCAAGGAGGGTGGGAGGGCTTTCCTCAACTCATCACATCATAGATTTACCAGTTCCTCTCGTCTTCTTCTGTCATTATCTTCCATCTCCTGTCTCCTGTGACTCACTGCATTTTTTTCTTTCTGTTTTAAATAACATCTTTGCTTTAATCTGGGTCTGAGTCTTAACTTCTCAAGGACGGTCTGCGTCAATATGGTCAGCATCAGTTTGCAGCGCACTGAAGAACACCAGCACAACCGGAATTAAATCGTCCGAACTGACAACTGGAGGAGCGTTTTCACCTGTCATTTTGCAAAGGTGAGTGTCTCACTTCCGAGTAAATGTTTCTCCTTTTGTTGAATATTTGAAGAATTTGGCTGTAACCTATGGTGTTATTTGATGTCTGATGGTGACAGGAAATTAACAGGATAAATGACTGAATTTGGCAACAAAAAAGAATTGTAACAATTTTGTGGAATAACAGGTTTAAATGATGATGTGAAAATGAAAACTAAAGCACAGAATGTACATTATCTATTGTAGAAATTTAAAATGTGTTTATTGCGACCACTTTCTTATACCAAGGAAATAAACTTGGGCCTCTTACTGATACTTTTTCTAATAAAAATCAGAACTAAATCTGGTGAACAACAGGTTGTGGTTAGACAGGGATTGTAGTCGCTGGGCCAAATCTGTGAGCAAAATGGCGATCAACAAGTGTGAAATGAAATGAGCACGCTGCGATGGCCTTGTAGAGACACTCACCCAACCCCCTCGTGTTACCCTCATCCCAGATCCCATCACTCTCCGTTTTTTTTCTCCTCTTGATCTTTCTGTGTTTCATGTAACAATTCTAATCCTGAAAATCACTTTTAAGTATTTGCCACCAGGCTGCGTAACATATTGAAAATTTCATTGACATTTTTATGAAAAATGCTATAATTTGTTACATTACAGCTTTTTTTTCAGTTTTTATTGGTTATTTTTTGAGCACTGTTATGTTGAGTTACCATTGAGGGTTTTTTTTGTTTTTTTTTAAATATTTGCAGCAATAAATAATTTCCCATAAAAGGAAGGAGAAAGCTCTCCATGTGTTTTCTGTCCCATTCTGCACTCAGGACTCGTCAGCCGCATCTACCTTCCTTCCTCTTCCACAACTTCTCCCAAGCTTTTCGCTGCCGAAGCTTGTGCACCCCTCCATGCTGACAGAGAGAGTCCCTGTCGGCCTGATGTCCTCGGTTGTAGCCCCGCAAAAACCCACCTCCAACGCCATGGGCCCCAAAGAGGTCAGTGCAGATCCGACACATGTAGTGGATTAATGGCATAAATTTAACCTGATAAAGAAAACCTTATTGACTCACTGTTTGGTGCATTTCCATTTGACTTGCTCTGTCTGGCTCAATCTATTCTTTTGGGTGGGAAAAAGCAAAATTTTCTGGAGGGTAAAATGGATTTCTAGATCTGAAGTGTATATACTATACAGATGACATTAGAAAATGCATAAAATGAAGGTGATAGTTACTGTCTGCCATGTGTGGGAAGTGAGAGAATAATAAGACAGTCATTAAATCATACATATATGTATATGTATATACTTGTACATGTAAATGTGGTCGCTCTGCGGGAGTGTACAGAGAGATGATTCTACTTTGCATCTGACTGATTATGAACTTCACGACCCTTCAGGTGGAGCTGATCCTTGTAAAGGAGCAGAACGGGGTCCAGTTCACCTCCACCACCTTAGTGGCTCCAACCCCGACTCAGACCAACCCCAGTGGGGAGGAGGAGAGAGAGACCTGGGGGAAGAAAATTGACTTCCTCCTGTCGGTCATTGGGTTCGCCGTGGACCTCGCCAATGTCTGGAGATTCCCCTACCTCTGCTACAAGAACGGAGGCGGTGAGAGAGATGAAAGGAGGGGAGGGAAGCTGTTTTTTTTTTTTTTGCCCCAGTGTAAAGGGTCCCCCTGTCTGCTGCACTGAGAGAGGTAGAGGATAGATAGAGAAGGGGGTAAGGAAGCAGAGGAAGGAGGTATAGGAAAGAGGGGAGAAGAAGAGGAAATAAATGGAATTAATTTACACATGCATACTAGATCTTTTCACCTGCATACACCATATGCGTATACATATGCACACACACACACACACACACACACACACACACACACACACACACACACACACTCACGCATACAGTATTTTCACAGGTGTGTATGTTTGCATGTGTGTTTCAGCTCCTTGTCTATGCTGGTCGCTGTTTGTGATTTTTTCCAACCCTTTACAGAGATCAAAATAGGGGAAAAACCACCACAGCTGCTCCGAATAGATTAGCTCTAACAATCACTGCCACTAATTATGGCTGTTTAACATAGAGCTCTCATTATGTTTTAAGAGCTGTAAATGATACCGTAGCCGTGGTCGAGGCTGACACCCTGCTCTGGGGACACTGTATGTCCCCAAATCCGACATCCCGTCATATCCATATTTAGAGACAATATTGCTGAGTTTCATTTAGGGCAATTAGCCCAAAATATATTCACATATGGGGCAAGCACAAATTTTTGTGTAGGTTTGAATTATTATGCTGAAAAACTAAATGAAAAATCTGTCTTGAAATAGCATATCAAATAAATTTCCTATCAAATATTGCTTAAGTTTAATTTAGTTAATTAAATAGCTATTAATTAGCTCAATTACATAACCACTATATTAATACAACAGATAATAATAATCAATCTTTTTTGCGAAAACGTGTGTGTGTTTGCAGGTGCTTTCTTGGTGCCATACCTGTTCTTCATGGTGATAGCAGGCATGCCTCTCTTCTACATGGAGCTGGCTCTGGGACAGTATAACAGAGAGGGCGCAGCAGGCGTCTGGAAGATCTGTCCCATATTTAAAGGTAGGAAGTCACTCCACTCACGCATGCACACGTGGAGCACACATTCAAATGCGTTTTGTGTACATCTGTCTGCCCGCCCGCCCGCCTGCCTGCCTGTCTGTCCGATAGCATACCTCCTTCAATATCTACATGTCTCTCCGTCTGCTTGTCTGCCCACATGCCTGCCTGTCCACATGCCAGTCTCTTTTGTCTGCTCATCTCCGCGCTGAGCAGCGACAGGCATTGTTTATCCTCCCCACAGCATCAGGTTCTGTTGGCACTCAGATGGAAAGCAAATGAAAATTGGGCTTTTAGACTCTTGTCCTGATTGTCCAAATCCTTCTGTCAAACAGTGGCGGAGGAGCACCGGGCTGACACTCTCCCTGGGTACTTTTCAACACACCAATAAGCAAAGCGCAGTTTAGGAGAATGCCACCCGAACGTACACTAATGGAGAAACACACATTAAGACCAATCCACATTTCTGAGCAAAGTCGTTGAGTGAAAATATAATGATACACTTCATGTTTTCATATATTTTACTAGATGTGACTTGTGTGTATTGTGTATTCATCCATCTGCCCTTGCAGTGTATACCCTGCTCTTATATTTACAAAGTTATGGTTTCACTTAAATTCATATTTAACACATTTTCTATAAATTCAGAGATGCATCAGAAATACAGCGTCAAATACCAGCAGACCACGTGTTGCTTCACAGTATGAAGCCATAGCACTGTCTTTTGTTGATCAAGTCCTCGCCGGTCTGAAGGTGGCCCGCAGTGTGTGCATGTTGCTCCATGTGTTTCTGTGTGTGTGTGTGTGTGTGTGTGTGTGTGTGTGTGTGTGTGTGTGTGTCTCTCTGAGCGTGAGCCTCCTGTGTGTGTGAACATGTGCCGTCTGTCAGGGACCACACTGAGTACGTTGACGTTCTAATCACACGCTTCACTCTCTCTCTGTCTCCCAGCAGGGGGATAACAGTAATTATTCAAACACACACATACACATGCCCATATTGACAGTAATTATTCTGATCAACAAGCTGGTTTCCTCTCAGGATCAATGCATTTGAAGAAAAGGACTGAATAAGGGGGGGACGGGGCGAGATGGAGAGATAGCATGGCCGCATGTGGCGCTAATAAGAGGCATCGCTCCCTGGACAAATATCACATCCACATTACAAAGGAATCAATAAGGCACAGTTCTGGTCATGCCTCTTAGCAAAGGTTAACAATTAAATTCAGCCTTAGAAGATTGGACATTGTTTCAGGTTTATAGAAAGGGTAGATGTGTTGATAATTAAGGCATGAAGAGGCAATCTTGAGAAGTTGTGCTGCTTTCTGTGAGACCGCAGGCATGTGTCACAGACTACTGTACTCACACTGAGAGAGAGAGATCGTGCTTTCTGTTGTGCAGGGATCTGTCAGGATGTAGTCCCTGCTCAGCAGAGCCATGCCTTAGTCTGGACTGTATGTCGAATATGTTACTTTTTCTACTGATTCTTAATGGTTTTAACACCTAAAAATAACTAAGATTAGCACTACCACTGTCAAGGATTTGGATATAATTTGGTTCACTGTATCCTGTGTGATGTCATATGGGAAAGGGTGGATGCGGTAGGAAAATGGGAAAAGGTGACTTTGTGGTCGCCTTTTGGTTTGGTCCCTCAAGAAAGACGATAAAATGATTTCATGATCATCTATGTTTCACTAAAACAGGGCAGACAATAGTATTTGTCAGTCTTTTGTATTGTGTTGTGTGCGTCATCCTACTAGGACATCTTCAGTGATGGGAGAAGTATTCAGGTCCTTTTCTTAAAAGGACCAAAAATAAAACAATATACAAATAACACCATTATTATAGCTGTTGGAAAAATGTAGTGGAGTAAAACGTACAATATTTCCCTCTGAAATGTAGAAGTATAAAAAAACTGGAAGTACGTAAGAAAAGTACTTAGTCACTTTCCACCGCTGGACAGCTTTACAGTCAAGGAAATCAGCCATGAAAAGCGGTGCTCTGTAATTCAAGGCAGAAGGCACTTATATCTCTCAGGTGCTAATTTGTGCAGTGGGTGCTGTCTGCCACCCCTCCTCCTCACCCTTCCACTCTCTTATCTCTGTCTTTACTTTCGGTATTGATCATTTGTGTTCCCCTCACAGGCGTGGGCTTTACAGTGATCCTCATTTCACTCTACGTTGGTTTCTACTATAACGTCATCATCTCCTGGGCGCTGTTCTACCTCTTCTCCTCATTCACCGGCGAGCTGCCCTGGGTCCACTGCAACAACACCTGGAACAGTCCTAACTGCTCCGACTGGGCTGACAACAGCTCAGTCAGTGACCTTGACAAGGTCACTCCTGCCCAGGAGTACTTTGAGTGAGTTCAATTTCAGAACTTAAATTTTCCATTCACAACCTATTGTTGTTGAGTTCTTTGGAGCTGCATGCAAACATGGAAACTGCAGTTAAATGCAAACATACTTTATTTATTTCTCCAACTACTTAAACCTTCAGAGGAAGTTTGCTGCAATGCAGTAATGCTATGTAATGCTACAGAGTTGACGCACTCAATCTACAGAATAACTGAAGTTCCTGTAAGTACTATCAGCCCTTTGCCTAAATTTAGTATTGTTCAATTATGAATAATTAAACAAATAATAAAATATTCAAAAATTAACATCAGATGCATTTGCCTCAAAATGGATCCAGTGTTTGGCTGCATTTAGCTCTTGCAGCCTCCCTCCCTGTGCAGCTGACCAGGTGTCTCCTTTTCCAACAAGTGAGGGGTTGTTCTGTTGTGACAGTCGAGGCATGTCATCCATGCTAGCTGAAATGGCAGTGTGCTGTTCACACAGAACCACCTGCAGACAATTTGACCACATCAGCTGAGCACTGGCCGATCTTTTTCAGTCTCATCCTCTGAATTTATCTGAATCAAGGCGCCAACAGTGTTCAGTGATTTTATAGGTGTCATATTGGACTTCTTTCGAATGTAATATAAAAGTGCTTTTTCAAATCTGTCTCCTTTTATTGCCATAATGTTTTCCTGTCTTGGCAGGCTGTCATGATCTTTGAGACCTTTTGATTTACTATAACGTAAAATTTTGCAGCATTTGCAACACATGCGCAAACACTTAATGTAGTATCTGCTGCATCTGGCGATATTTCCTGGTTTCTCACGTGTCACTGATGAACACCAGGTACTCAGCTTTCAACAAGGCTAGGCATTGATTGTTCATCCAACATTATGCAGGATCCACATCCAGGTGCATAGCTTAACCGATGCCGTGAATAATAATGTATTTCAGGTAGGCTGCGTAGGCACTGTCATTTGAAGAACCTTGACATATGAATTCTGAAAGCATCTAGAATCCTTTAATTCAGGTTAATCTATAAATGTCTCTTGGTGAGACTCAAAGTGACTTCAGCAGGACTCAGGTCTTAGTTTCTTTCTTCGTCACTATGTCTTCTACCTCTGCCAAGCTTTGCCTTCCGTCTCGTGTGCATCAGTCTTGTTCCTAGAAGATGCCTCCTGCAATCAGAACAGTAGCTGGCGCCTTGGCACTTACCTTACAGCTTCTTAGACATTGGCTGCAATCTTCAGCACAGCCCTACTGAGGGTACTTGTCTCAACAACTGGTATAGTGTTATCATGTAACAGGTTCTTAAGCTAGGTCTTGGTATATGGTACAATGTTTACAATATTCCTGAACTGCTCCGTTTGGTCTTTGACAAATGAGTTTATAATGGGGAGAATATACTAAATACAAGACCTTTAGATATACTGTAAACAGTGGACTCAGGAGATGTCGTTGTTCTTGCCTTTCCTTAGACGAGGGGTGCTCCACATCCAGGACAGTAATGGTATTGATGACCTGGGTCGTCCGCGCTGGCAGTTGACTTCCTGCCTGGCTGTGGTGATTGTTCTGCTCTACTTCAGTCTCTGGAAGGGAGTCAAGACCTCTGGCAAGGTAGGAAATGACATAGTAGCTATGTTTCGTACGTGAGTCATAAGTCACTTTAAGCTATGCTGTTACTTTAAAGGAGCCATTTGTAAGTTCTGCTATTGCTGCATATCCAGCGTTAACATTGACAGCTCTTTACTTACCAGTCTAAAAGAAACGTTGCATGTTCAGCATCAAACTTCATTCCCTTACTCGCCAACAGCTATTTCCAGCGGTGGACAGCAAAGCCAACGTTCACTATCGTCTCTTATCACATCTTTCCTTCTACTGAAGTTAGCACGCTAACCAGCTAGCCCTGGCCCGTCTTGTCACCAATCTGTAATGCTGCTCAGAGGAGGTATTATAACGCAAAGATGGCCAAAGCTCATGTCAAGCGATAATCACCACCACTCGAAATCACACTCGGTGACAGAGAAAACATGCAAATAGACCCTTTAAGGTTATGTGTGATGAGGAAATAATACGTCTTCAAGTCCAGTTTAAAACCACTAAAAAGTTTAAGACCACCGTATATGTATGTACAGCATAAATATGTATTTTCACTCTAACTTGCACGTATTCATGTGTGCGTGGCCTTCTTTCCTCGTGTGCGGCTATCCTCTGTGTGTGTGACGCGTGCGACCCTGATCAGGTTGTGTGGATCACAGCCACCATGCCCTATGTGGTCTTGACTGTGCTGCTGCTCCGCGGAGTCACTCTGCCCGGAGCCATCGATGGCATTAAGGCCTACCTCTCTGTGGACTTCCTGAGACTCTGTGACGCCAAGGTGAGGGGGGGGGGGGGGCACAAGTGAGGTGAGAGTGGTGGGGGTAGCAGGAGAAGAAGTGGAAGCGGCATGGGGGGGAAAACAGTGGCTGAAAGGCACTTTAAAGCAAAGCTTTGACATTTTAACTTTATCACTTTATATGTAAGTGTGTGATGTGCAATAGAAAGTAAGCATAGGGTAACATGATTGCATTTAGAAATTGGTGGCAGTGATAAATCAGTGGCAGAGGGTACATTTTATCCTCATAAACTCTTGACAGTTATTAACCAAAAACACTATCCACTCTCAAATTGAGCCTTTTTTTTATTGTTATCAACAGGGCTGAATGTGAAAAGCCTGAATGGGGTTAATACATAACATCTGAGAAATGTTAACTGTCACTCTCCTTCACTGTATCCTGTAGACCAATATGGAAAAGGAATTAAACACACTGGTTTACAATGAGAAGTTAAAGAGGGATCTCCTAAGGGTGTAAAAAAAAAAAAAAAAAAATGTGAGAAAATTGTTGGTGTAACAGTCTCTAATATTTTCCTTAACTGTGACACCCGCTATCACAGCTTATAACAATATCTTATTTACGTTAATAGCAGGCACCGAGGAGCTCAATAAGTAACCATGCAGGACTAAAGGACTCAGTTATGGAGAAAGCGAGAGAAAGCAAGGAGGAGAGAGATAGAGAGATGCATGGCAGCAATTGGAGAATTAGATTAGATAGATGCATGGAGCAGTAATTTGCAAAATTACCCCCCATATTCACAAGCGTCTTTCATCTACTGCCGTTGAATGAGTTTCCTGCAATTATCCCTAATAATGGCTTTTTTCCTCTCCTGTGCCTTTTGTTTGCCGCTTCACACAAGTGAGCTTGTTCTGTCGCTCCCCAGGTCTGGATTGAGGCAGCGACACAGATCTGTTTCTCGCTGGGAGTGGGGTTTGGTGTGCTAATTGCCTTTTCCAGCTACAACAAATTCAGCAACAACTGTTACAGGTAAACACACACAGGGAGGAGAGGCAGGACAGAGGACAGGGAGTGGCTTCTACAGACACACACACATACACACACATACACACACACACACACACACACACACACACACACACACACACACGTGCAACATAAGCAGGTGAATTACAATAACCTTTGAAGCTCCTTGAAACCCGCTATGTCTTTGACACCATGCTGTGCGACAGACAGCAGTAACACCAATCAAAACTGTCGCACTCTTTGAAAATCATCAGCATCCCACGGGAGGCTTTTATCTCCTTTTTTTTGCCTTATTTAATGTTTCTGATAACTGACACATGACACCGTCCACCTTGAGGATTCCTCCTTTTTGTTTTCGGACATTGACAAAAGCGTAGATTTCGCCAGCTCTCCTCTTTCTGACATACTTTGAGAAAAGCTCTGTCCTTATTTAACACCCGCCAACTTATTTATTTGTTAACTTCCTGTATTTACCGAACCATTTTTACAGTTGCGGGACGCTAGACCCCATATCCCAAAAGAAATCGGGACGACAGGTTGCTGCTGGTCTGTTACATAACAGATAAGACATTGACCAACTGACTGACATAATCATCCATAAACTCTATCCAGTCACTCTAAACTACGTCGCCACCCAGATTCATTGCAGCAGGCCAGCATTATTATGTAGTCGCTGGCTAGTCAATAATGCAGATATTGACTGTGTGATGGCAGATGACTGGCTAATGAACTGTTGCATTTTTGGACTGTTCTCTTATTTTTCTCCATCGTATCTGATTTTATGAATCCAGAGACGCCATCATCACCAGCTCCATCAACTCTTTAACCAGCTTCTTCTCCGGCTTCGTGGTCTTCTCCTTCCTTGGTTACATGTCCCATAAACACAACGTGGCCCTGGACAAAGTTGCCAGAGATGGTATGATGTTATTTGTCTGTGTTTGTAATGTGGTTTTTGTATCATCATCAATTCATTATATCATCAAGTTAAGGCTTTCCATTCAGCTTTCGGAAATTAATGATGAGATACAATGTATTAAAAATGGAGCTCAATCAATTGGTTAAACAGAACAGTGTTTGTTGCTGGAAAATTTCCCCTGAGCTCATTTAAGCCGTATCTCGTCGCTCTTTGTATTTTTGACTACGAGCCTAACCTACTTTTGTAGCTTCTCTGCACGTGTCAGTCATGTGCTATGGGAAACAGGAGAGTGGAAGGTATATTGTGATAGGTTGTTGATTTTGGGTTACCTACATCAGCCTACCTTTAGCATTAGTCCATGACTGTGGTTATTAAGTGACCCTGCAAACAGCTGACGGTGGAATTGTCAATGCCAGAAGAGTAGAAGCAGTATCATGTGCATCATTCTTTAATTACTCTAAGAGTCAGCAATATTTAAGATGGGCTACTTTCAGTTGCCAGCACTGAAATCAATGGAGAAAACCCAGTGTGAATTCAGTAACTGGGTGTAAATTCCACCATTCCTGTTGGTGGTACTGGGTTGCTGTGTTGCTTATACATCAATTAAAACTAATCATGGTTTCCAACATTTCTTCATTCTTCATTCATTTTTTTGTTTTTTTTTGTTTTGTTTTTTTACAACATTTATCTTATATCTAATCTTAAACTATACTTTTCACTTTTTATTGATCTATTTTGGAGGTGACTTTTAGGGCTGCTTTCATCTTAAATGCTCCAAATGCTACTGCGTTTTTTTTCTTCTGTTTTTCTACTTTAATAGTGATTTTCTTGTATCGTAGGTGCTGGGTTGGTGTTTGTCATTTACCCAGAAGCCATTGCAACATTACCTGGGTCATCAGTGTGGGCAGTTATCTTCTTCATCATGTTGTTGACACTGGGCATTGACAGTGCTGTGAGTATGTGCCCACCCACACACACACACACACACACACACACACACACACACACACACACACACACACACACACACACACACACACACACATAGACTCACTTATACACCAGTTTTTTTTTTCTATCAGATAACACGTGACTATGCCAAGGCAGATTGATGATGATGATAATGATGATGTCATATCTTTGTTATGTTATACCTCAGGTGTTTGTGGGTATTCATAATCATTTATTAATTATACATTTAAATTACATTTACTTTGCTGTTGTTGTGTCTTGGAGCTGCAGTCGAGCTATTACACAGCACACAAATCCAGTGACTCAGCAGCTCAGCTCTCACTGACTTTGAGTTTTTCTTTTAACTCTTGTGTCTTGTCTTGTAGATGGGCGGGATGGAGTCGGTGATCACAGGGCTGATCGATGAATTCAAATTCCTCCACAAGCACAGGGAGCTGTTCACCCTCTTCATTGTTGTTGCCACTTTTCTCATCTCCCTCTTCTGTGTGACAAATGTAAGCATCATCCTGGTCGCGCTAATCAAAGGTGGACAAATGTAAATGCAATGAACTGTATAATCAGAGTTAATTCTGTCTGTTCTTACTGTAACTTGTATGATAAAATTATTATATATAATAGAAAATCTTATCTTATACTCATCCCTCTGTCTTTCCAGGGTGGGATGTATGTGTTCACTCTGCTGGACCACTTTGCAGCAGGAACATCGATTCTCTTTGGAGTGCTCATTGAAGCCATCGGCATCGCGTGGTTCTATGGTGAGAAAGATGGACGGGAGAGAAGAGGAAGGAAAAAACAGATGATTCATGTTTTCATGGCCCACAAAGCTGATGTTTTATTAGGGCTTTTGATGAGAAATCTGTTGGTGTAGGTGTTCTGTGCCTCCATACAACATATTGCTATTAGACAAAAGGATACTGCAGCTAGAAGGTCTATTCCCGCTAATGGTTTTGACCTCTTCAGTCTCTGGCCAGGTCTTTGTGCATGTATTGTTAAGGTACAATGATATACTGTAGCTATGGTGCTTGTGAGAGCTCAGTGAGGTTTGACTGCTGCCAGTGTTAGTTATCCATGTGTTCATTCAGCAGTGGTGAGGCACCACATAAAGAAAAGTGCAGCTGGGGAACAGACGCTTCCCATTTATCATGGGCAGGAGTCAGCTATCTATTAGCTAGATTGTAGATAGTTGTGGGTGGCAAGTTTCTAGCCTGATTCTTCTGACACTGTATTTGACATCCGTTTACCATCATCTCCACAGTGCTGTGTATGTTTTTAGGTTACATTCCTCTAACTCACTGTGTCTCTGTAAATCAGTGTTTATTTCTGCATGAGATAAGATCATTTTCTTTGGAGTGATGATTTTTTCTGCATCATACCTGAAATCTTTCAGCACAACATGGACGAAATCCTCTAGTTGTGTAGTAGTTATAGTAACCCCTGTCTGTACTGCACAGCCTGGTGACCTCTTATGGTCACTAAGACAACTAACACGTTACTATAGTATTATCTGTTTGGATTCTCCTCAGGGGCTGTAGAGTCTGTGTGTTTTTGTAAATTAATGGCTGAAGACCAATGGCGTTACTGACAGATGTTTATTTTTGCATATATTCTCACCCTCTGCACCACTAGCAGAAAAAAAAAATTCATTGCGTGTGAAAACCTGACCCCCATTCTGAAACATCAGCCGGCACAAACTATTATAAAGGCAATCTAAAAGGTCAGGGAAAACAGTTGACCTGAACTTCTGTATTGAGTTTCTTGTCTCATGTCTCCTGAACCTGACTGTAGAGAGATCCATAAAGGGCTAAATACTAACCAGGCCGCAGGCAGTAGGGGGTCAGCATATTGCCCCACTTTGGTGGGTCCCGACCTTGGCAAGGCAGATAAATCAAGCCTAAGGCTTCACTGGGCCTTTTTCCCCTTCCTCTTAACTGTGACAGGAACCCTTGACCCCTGGCCACTGTGGTCTTTCGTTCTGCTGTCCACTACAGAAGTACATTTAGCTGTGCTGAATACCTGCTCGTCAGTCTGGATATTTTCCTCTGCAGTGAGATATGCCCTCTAGGCAGGAGGGTACAAGAGAAAATGTAGAGCCAGTTTTAAGAGAGAAAGGAAAATGGTGATATGGTGCAAATGCTGCAGAAGCTTTTTACAATTGGCTCCGCAGAGTGACTTAAGTTTCTGCAAATGTTAAATTGTTGATTGCATTATAATCATCTATTGGTTTCTGTATGGGGAACTTTTTTAAACCTATGAATAGGGGCCACATTCAAAATGTGTATATATTTAAGTACTTGATATCCTCTGCTGGAAACATACCAAGCAGAAGAGATGTGAATATTTCCATGTGTTTCAGGAGTGGATCGTTTCAGTGATGACATTGAGGAGATGATTGGCCAGCGACCAGGCAGGTACTGGAGGCTGTGCTGGAAGTTTGTCAGCCCCTGCTTCCTCCTGGTGAGTCCTACCTTTTGAACCCTAACAAGAGAGAGATAAGATAAGATATGATAAGATAATATGCAGTGTTACAGCAGCAAATTGGACAGTACAAAAGAAATGCAAACTGAAAATATCATATACTGAAAAATAACAAAAGATAAATAATGTAGTATAGCAGGATAAATGAGATTGAATCGAGACTGTGATTTTAAACCAAAAAAAAATCACCAATTATCTCACGTTGACCCCAAACCATCTTTCTACCGACGGCCCTGGCTACTTAGTCAGGTCAAGTTCATAGAGAACGCGAGTTAAGTAAACCACACCTCCTGCTCCTCAATTGCTCCCAGGGCACCTGAGGTATATAACCCCTATATAACACAGCTATAACTCTGGTGCAAAAGGAGACACATCATAGAGGGCATTCTTACCTAATGCCTGAACTACACTCTCAAGATAAGTAAAGGAGAACACTCAAGAAAATTCTCTTGAACCTCTGATTTGAGGGAGGAAGCTTCTCCACTGTTCCACAACCACAGAATGAATGAACACGTGGCATGGCGTCCATCATGCACTCATCCCATGCCGCGCTATGCAGATCATATGACTTCATTTGCTTTCCCCTTTGAACAGATGGCTTTTCGAGTGCTTTGTATTCATAACATTTCCTCCCATAGTTTATGGTGGTGGTGAGTTTTGCCACGTTCAACCCTCCGAACTACGGCTCCTACATGTTTCCTCCGTGGGCCAACATGGTGGGGTGGTGTCTGGCTATCTCCTCAATGTCCATGGTGCCTCTCTATGCCATCTACAAACTCTGCACTCTGCCTGGAAAGTTTTGCGATGTAAGTCTGAGCTACCTCTTCTTGGCAGCCAAAATTAGGTGAAATGATTCACATAAAAGTTCATCTTTGTTTGTGCTCATGTTTGGTTCCCTATGTCATAATGGAGCCCTCTCATTTAAGATCAAGTACAGTGTTCTGTTCTCTTCTTTCTCTCTGCTGTAACAGAGGCTGGCTTATGCCATCACCCCAGAGACAGAGCATCATTTGGTCGACAACGGGGAGGTTCGGCAGTTCACTGTAAGCGTTGACTCAAACATGATTTATTATAATCTCAAACATCACATCTCTGCTGGTTTTACACAAATATGCATATTTAATATTCCTCTGACTACTATCCCATTGAAATCAAATTTAACCTTTATGACTGTGCCGTAGAATAGTACTTGTTTTATTTCATGGGCATATTTTTTTTTTTTTTTTCCCCACAGCTGCATCACTGGTTGGTGGTCTGAGACCTACAGAGAGAGAGAGAGAGAGAGAGAGAGAAAGAGAGTGATAGAGAGAGAAAGAGTGAGAGAGAGAAAATGAGAGTATGGACATTGGGTGGATGAATGCATGCACAGCAAAGGCCTGAAGAGCTAAGAGGAAGAGAGAAACAGCCATTTAAATTGATCAGTGTTGGTGGCGGTGGTGGTTGTGGGAGCTGTTTAAAAGTGCCGAAGGAAAAAAAAAAAAAAAAAAACCCATAGAAAATGTAGTGTTCTTTAATTTCAACAGTGGATGTGTGAAGCTGTGCATTGACCCTCTCCACCATTGTGTCGACACTGGTGAATGGGATTCAGTCAAACAGGTCATGTGGTGTTTCAGCCTGCTACTTCCATAAATAGGAAATAAAAAAAAAAATGTCACCTTGAAGGCATGCCGTGTAACTTCTAGCCTGTTGGTTAGCTTCACTTTGCTCTTGTAACAGTGTGAAACCCATTCTTAGATTTTCTTGTATTACCCATTCATAACAAGGAGCAGTGAAAGCCACAGGTGTGGAAGGATACAGACTGGTTCACCATGGCATTTCTTGGGGGTGAGAACTTAGACTACAATTTTGTTAATGTACATGAGGCGTAGACGTTGAGGTGCTACACATAACAATAGGAAGTTTTGTTTTATTTTATTTTTGATTATGTTTGATTAGTTAATGACATTAGCAGTAGACAGCTTTTTATTTATTTTTTTAAATTATTTTCATATAGTTATTCTGGATTAAGACTGAGCAGACATCTACTGAATGCCATACGTGTTACTGAATCCCAGTCCATTTTTCATTTGTGTAATTATTTATTCACTTGCTCTTCTTAAAGACTGTTATGATTTTATGTCACAGACTTCTGTAAGCTTTGAAAAAAAAAGACACTTACTTTTGTTTACATCAAAATAATTTAAAGGAAAGAACGGCTGCTACATCAGTAGACCAAAATGACATCATTTGAATAAATTAAAACCATGTCTGGCTCCATTTTTTGTTTTCATAAACACAAAGGACTCATCAGTTACAAATCAATAGAATTGATTGTCTGAAAATAAAAGTCACTTCCTCTTGCTGTGTCCCTGCATTTAGTTACATTGGATGGACAAACAGAAACACAATCCTTTTAAAAAATAATAACGTGGGTCCTAAAATTAAAAAAAAAAACATACTTGAACTGAACTGTCACTGCTACAGTTTAAAATTTCTGAGGTGCACATAATCAGACTGAAATAGTTTGAAACAGCTGGAGCCCTTTCAACCTAATAAGTGAACAAAAACTCCACTCAGCTTCTACACTGAAAACACAGCATCATCAGCCAGGCCGCTGATTTAATCAACCAAAGACGAAAATGAACTCAGAAATTCAGATATCACGTCCTCATATGAGAATATTTTATTTACTTTATTTAATCAGTAGACCACTTGATTGTTAACTTTATCATACCAGGTTTATCTTTCTCCCCCATTATAACAAAATAGTGCCAATGCAAATTTTCCTTTTATTTTTATATAATTGGAGATTTGTTGCCTGTTTTTTTTTCCCCCTCCCCCTCAGAGTTTCAGGTTGTGATTAGGAAGCTATGACTGTCACATTTCCTCCAGAAAGCATAAAGCTTTAATTTTACCGTTTACAGACTCTTATTCAGTATTTCAAGACTGTTTAAAACGCTGCTTTTTATTGAACTGCAAATGAATAGTGTGTAATGTAATATATGAAGTAATTAAAGTTATATATCTGTGTAAGTAAATGTAATGTAGAGGGGCTTGTATTGTATTGTATTGTATGATATTTAATAACAAGACCAACAAGATAATACAGTATATGGAGATTATTGCTTTGTTACTGTGAAGTTGATACATATTAGCCTTAATGATCTTGATGAGAATTACATGGAAAATCCATATAAACTCTTTCTGTTTGATCAGAAACTATAAAACCCTTCTCACCTTGTGGTACATGTAACAAACTGAAGGGTTAATTATGTCCCAAATTGTATGCCTGTGCTGCTGTACTGTGCCTTGTGGTGTATGACATTGTTTTGTACTGTCAAATAAAGTACGATGAATTCAATTATTACATTTAAAATGCACAATCCGCCAACCCCCTTTCTTGCTCTGTTTTATATTATAATTAAATTAATATTCTCTGTGCCACTTTCAAGCCCTTTCTCTTTAGCACTCCACTAGTTTTTATGGAAGGTCAAAACTGCCTCCTTGCACTTTTGGCATCAAGTCATTTAGCCAAAAAGATTAAAAATTAAAATACCAGTTGTTGTTCCTGGGGATATTTCATCACTGTGCTTACATTTTGGCAGTTGCATGAAGTTTTAACATTTTCTATGATCACATGATTCATGTTGCTGAGTCACTGTACACTACTCCTCACTGTTTAATTAGATACTAATAAACAAAGCTATTATTGTGAAATTAAATGACATATCACTTACATTCAATCACATTCTACCATTGCCCTTACACCATTAAAAAAAATGGTGTACTTTCCCAGTGGCTGTATTTTCACAGTTTTCTCTAGCAGCTGTAGAAACATATTAGTCTGTTAATCATAAGCAGCAGAAATGTCAGGGTTCCTCTTTAACGCTTGCAGTGACAAAATGAATAAAGTCAATAATAAATAATGATCCCTCATAATGTTTGCTTCAATATTCCAAAATGAGACATTGGTCGTCGAGCCTCCAAACAGATCAATGTGCACATCCACTACCTAAATACATAGAGCACAGATAAGGAAACATCAGCACAGCCCTAACAAGATCAGGAGTTTCCTATAATTGTTGTGAGATTCTTCAAGAATGGTCAGCATGACCCTGAATCAACAGTGTTCATTACAGAAACCAGAGAGTCAAAACAAACTGTCTCAGGGACAGTCCACACACACACACACACACACACACACACACATAAGAGCCAATATCCTCAGCAGACAACATCTGAAGATGATTGCTGTCTAAAAAGCTTTGGGGTATATTGACATTTGTTCTCAACGGTAGCTGCTCTGACCACCACACTTGAGTTAAATTTTTTCTTTTTTTTTTTTTTTTACAAGGTTTATTCACTATTGACCTGTTGCAAAAAGCAATCAGTCATATTTACTGAGGACAGGGCAGTCTAACCTCCCGTTGTGCATGTAGGTGTAGCTATATATTTGTGGGTTTATTCAGTAGTTACTTATTATAGGTTATTTTGTCACAGGAAAAGGCAGAAATACTTTGTGGATAAAATGTGTGTGTCATCTCTGTCATTTCCCCCTATTTCATCCCTGACCAAGCACATGATCTCCACACCATTTGTCCCTGTGCACACTGCAGCTGGGGAGAGGGAGTTATTGCAGCAACAAATACATTTTATTTGTAGTTCAATTTTAATTCACATTACTTTAAATGATAAGGTTTCCAAACATAAATAAAACGTTTTTTTTCTCCATCACATTTGTATTCCACAACAATTACCCACTCAACAAGCCTCTAACGTTGGCACACGGCAGCGTTACAGTAGAAGAGATGAGAGATAAGCTGAAAATGTCACATTAGCATTAAGCTACATTCACAGAGTAAATATTGTTGAATATGTTACTTTACAACTGAGTCTACAACCCCATTGTCAGTGTGTGGCAGTAAACCTGTTGATGGGTGGGGTGGGGGGGTGGGGGGTTCTTAATAAACCTAAATGTGCGTTTGTTGATGTCACCTTACCTCTGTTCGTTCACACTCGCAAAGAGCTGTGACAGATGTTAGCTGTGTGGTTTCCCAAATGTTGTGAAGCTGGGACAATTGCAAAGCAATTTTGGTGGCCATGCAAGGATAGAGTTTAAAAGGTGCCATTATCACATCCAATAACCAACAGCAATTATGTATAATTTCATGTCTTGCCACTGGTGTTGAGACTGAAAGGATATACACAAGGAGAAGGGGAAGGGAAAGGCATTTTCTTATTTGTATTTGTGATTTTGGCTTTATCTTGGCATTGTGCAAAAGAGAATGCACACCATTAACATCGGAAGCACCGGCTTTGACTGAAATATCTCTGGATCCTCAATACTGAGAATGAAAGAGCAGATGATATAGTGATCACTGGATACTCTGGGTAGTGATAGGCATGTGTTTAGAGAAAGAGATAGGACAGCAGGAGAGCTAAGGTTCAAACTTATTTCTCAATTGTGTGGGACGGTCAAGTGTGAGCTGTTGTTTGTTGCACACTGCCTTCTGCTGGTGAAACAAAGGCACTGCGTATCACTCTGAATCATCACACCATCGCCACAGTTGCCATGTTCATACAACTCCCCGGATGCCTTAGTCCATGAAGAGAACACCTCTTTGGCACAAGGTGGAAAGTGAGAGCTCAATGTGAACAAATTCTAAAATCCTCACTTCATGTCCTTTCTACTGTGGGATGTTTAAAAGCCCTATAGAAAAAAAGAAAAATTTACATTTTAAAACATATCAAAAACTGCGTATAAAGTCACATACAATCAGCTAGCAACTGAACTCAAATCTTCAAACTGAACAACACATATTGTATATAAGAACGAAATCCCGCATAACACTTGAACCTAGTGTGAGCACGTTGTCACATCTAAACCTTTATACCCCCATGTCTCCTGTCACTCTCGACTCCAAGGCTAAACACTATAAAAACACAATAAAATATATACATTAGTTTAGCATCAGCAGCCTTCTGTTCATTAATGTCTTTTCAGCTGTGTGTCTTTAAAACTGCCCCTTTAAAAGCATGACTGCAACTTGTACATAACATAGGTAACGGCAAGTTTTCTCATGTATTCACATATTTTGTAAGATTTGAGAATTTGTTCAATATTTAAATAATTAGTCTGATAAATAAAATTATAATCCACATCATATACTATAGCACCATCCGGTGGCTTCAAGAGTGAATTGCATCTAAAGAATAGTATACAGTAGTTAGACTCTGCAGTAGTATGGTAATGCATAGAGTGGGGTGCACCTTTGCAGTAGGCCTATAGGCGACTCTGTTGCTTGGCAGAACTGCTTTATGTGACAGTAAGCCAGAGAGCAATAATTAATGCATATTATATACTTTTTATATTATATTACATCTACTATATACAGTGGGGTTCCAAAAGTCTGAGACCACAGTCCCCACTGTATATCTATTATTACATTAAGTTCATTTGGCCTCTGCTGACCTTATCGTTGGCACAGCCACCAAGTAGGCTGCGCCCCAGTGGAGCAGTAATTCTCAGGTCTATTGCTGCTGCTGATGAAAGAGGTCCTGTACAATAAGGTGAAAGAGGAGGGGGAAAAGAGTAAGGAGAGGTTTTACCTCTGGCTCCATACAGCAGCTGACAAAACTCACACACATCAAACTGTGGGCATATAGTGTTTCAGTATATTAATAGTGGGGGAAATCTTTGCATGCCTTTACAAAAATTTGGATTGAAGAATTAAGTAATACTGCTATCAATATACTACTACTACTACTACACTATTACTACTATACTACTATTTAATCCAGACATTTATATGATGAATTCCTCTGGCTTTTAATTGGCTGAGCATGAAACGTGCCACTTGACAATAATGTGCAAAAGGACATGGAGTACAGATGTCCCTGTTGTTGCGCAACACAATTGTAGTACACAAAACAAACATGTTTTTTGTCCCACTTTCGGGATGTCACCGGCAACCCGACTTTCCAATTGGTCTCTTGATGCCCAATTAACTTTCTCACATGAGCGTGTTTTACACCTTTTAAGTGTTTCATGTTTACTTTCTTGTCTCCTCTCACAAAGGTCGTCGTTCATCTTTGCGTATGTTTCCCGCACAGTGATAATCTGCATTTAATCAAATAAGTCTGTTTTCCACTCATCGGTTAATGATTGACAACATGCTGATTACGACTGTGTGAGGTCCCTGGTAATCGGTGAGAGAACAGCGGCGTGTTCCCATAGATACATCCCAACAGATGAGCTCCCATGATGCTCAGCCTTACATCGTGGGGGGAAACTACACAGACCCATTTGGCTTTCACCATCACCTGCTGCGTATCGCGCGCACACGAAGCGTGCAACTCCGCACCGTTTTCCTTTGCACGCGGGTTGAGATCCTGCAAAACTTGTGGATAGTTGACAGTTATAACGCTGGATCACAACAGCAGTTACATGCACGTGGGTCCATTTACTTCCTCTTTAATCCGTGAATAGCACCTGGTCCCGGACGCTCTTCTATCCAAAACGCTGACCTCCTTGAAGATCTGCGCGCCGCGTTCAGCACCACTCAACCCCTCAAACATTTGGCCGGGATGGGCCAGCTCTAATGTCATTATAATGGCCAATAAGCTTTTGTCTTGCAGTTGGGATCAACCTGTTGTGAGATTATTATAACAAAGACCTCTCTCCGTCGCGCGCCAGCCTGCCGATTACGCACAAGGATGAGCTCGGAGAAGCCAAACTTTCTGTCACAGCCGGTCGTGAAGAACATTTTCATGTTCCGGAACGGCGACCCGTACTATGAGGCTCGTCGGATAGTGATCAACCACAAGAGGGTGTCCAACTTTGAGACTTTGCTGAGAGAGGTGACCGGTGGGATAAAAGCCCCGTTTGGAGCGGTGAGAAACATCTACACACCGAGAGGAGGCCACAAGGTGGACTGTATGGAGAGCCTGCAGAGCGGGGAGCAGTACGTCGCTGCTGGGAGGGAGAGATTCAAAAAGCTGGAGTAAGAGATAACTACAGTAACTACTTTCAAATGGGTTTTTCTCATAAACTTAACAATAATGCATCAATGCGTAAATACTGCTCCATGACACACCTGTCTGTTCAGTTTTAAGACAGGTGTGGGTTATTCTAGCCTGCAGGAGAGCATGTCGGTCAGTTGTAATTACTGTTAATTGTAAGTAGCCTAATTAAAATCTCAGCTGAAATATATTGCACACTCTAACTTCCTTCCACAGTCAATGTTGTCAATCAGCCACCGTCTAGGCCTTCATACAACAGGCCTATATACAATTAGTCACTTATAGTCAGACATGTTGAGGAGTCATGGTCTTCAAATTTATGTGAGTGGACAGAGTCACAGCATGAGGCAGATGAGCTCAGCACTGCAGAGAGTTGTGCTCTGCCTAAAAAAAGGTGGGCTTACAGATAGGGCAGGTAATGAGATTTGTGCAGTCAGCTATTCATAGAATACAGTGGGGAGGTATTCTGGAGACATGAAGTTTGTTTGCTTTCATCATGTTCTTTGACATAAGTGTTTTGTTTTAAATAGACAGGCCCAGGGGAAAGATACAGGTTACTGTACTTTACCTGTACATCCTGAATATATGATGTACTTCCGTTTTCATCGTCCGACTGTACCCCTGTGAAAAATGTGTTTGAATGCAACAGATGATAAATACATGAATATTATATTCACCAAAACTGTTCACATTTAATTCCAATAAATATGTTTAAAACAAGGAACTACACAATAGATATTCTGCTTTAGCTGATGAGAGCATGAATAATTTTTATCAGTGTGCTGTGAATGATTAACTTAACTTCACTTTATCATTTATCTGCAGTTACCAACAGATTGGCTCTAGAAAGAGGAGGATGCTGCAGACTCTTCCAATGCAGGTAAGGAGAAAGGTCCTGCCATCTTTCAGTTTTTCTGAAAGCTCTTCCTGTTATGAAGTCAGTTGGGAAAAGGTAAGTTCCTGTTGAATGCCACAAAATGCCTGGGCTCAAGATATTCTGAGGCTGTGTTGTGCAAGCAGGGTGAGTACGCAGCAGCCATAGCAGTGCCTGCAATTCCCAATCGTTCTGATCTTTGGCATCATTTGAACACAATCGGCAGAGATGGAACCTGTTTACATAATTTACATAGTCTTGTTAGTCATCCAGATAGTCCTGGAGTGCAGTGGATCTTTATCTGCACTAGATCCTTTAGTTAAAAAACACACATTGGAACATATTTCTCAATGTCATATTTCTTAATTTCTAGTTGTATAAGTGACGGTTCAGCAACCACATGACAACGTATACCTTCATCACAGACACATTGTTTTAACTGTGTTTATTTTATTGCATTCACTTTAAATTTAGTTTTGGAGATTAATGAAACCCTTCAGCGGCTATGTTTTCAACATAGCAGGGTTTCAGTTACAATATCCTTACTCAATCCAACTCTTCAACATTTGAAACTGCCACTAAATGCAAGATACATGAGGATTTGGGAAGATCACCTCTGCGCTCTTGCCCCCACCCACAGTGTAAAGGTTTTAGAAAGATCATTTAAGCAAGGTGTAATGTTCAGCATTCCTCCCCATTGTTCTCTGTGAAGAATCACTTTGTTGTTGTCTCAGTGGCCATGAATTATTAACTTATGGTTCATAATCATCCCTCCGATCAATGCATCTTTAATCACCAGCTATGAAGTCACGGCCAAAACAAGAGCGGCTTAAAGTCAGGTTCATCTCTTTTCAAAGTCAACTGCGAGGTCCTCTTTCCAAATGAGAGTTGAGTTTTTTTTTTTGTGATAAAGTTTATTCTCTGGAAGTGTAATACACTTAATATACCAAACCTTATTAACTCCGCTCCCTCATGGGGACAGTATGGCAAAAACAAATCGGTGGAAAATTTTGACGTACTAACTTTAGCCAGAGAGAACAAGGGGTCAAAGGTCTTTGTCAGGATACCCCGTATTTTCATGTCTGGCCTTGAGGTCAGAGCCTCCGAATCATTTGCTGTATGTGCATCCCACCTCTCTCTCTCTCTCTCTCTCTCTCTCTCTCTCTCTCTCTCCACTGTAACATGTTAATCATGAAGAGAATCAGGAACTTCTCTCCATGCTCTTGATTTTGTCTTATCACCTACCAGCAAGAAGCTTTTTTTCATCACAGAAAAAACCTTAGGGACTTGCTTTTGCTGCCGTGATTGGCGAGCATAAAAAGAACCCCTTTAGTTTACAAGGATGCTGCTTCCCCCTGGCCTGCCCCACTTAACCTGGCTGATTGTGTCGATAATGAAGAGAACTCTTAGCGGTCTGGATGCTTGGCAAATTTTTTTTTTTTTTTTTTTTTCGTATTGATTTTGGGTTGAACTAATGAAGTTGGAAGGTCACTACCTTCAATGAACCAATCTGTGTGTGACTCGTTTTGACCGTAGCTCCGCGGGATGCACCTTCAATATATCACAAAAGAGACCTTACTCTTGTTATTACATTTCCCTTTCCACCTTGAAATTAGTGTTTTTGTCACTCTGTGTTTGATTGGATTTGCTTTCGAGGACCCACTTCAAGCAGTGCTCAAACCTTCTGCTTTTCGTAAACAGATGTAAGTGCACCAGTTGAGTATTTGAGTGAGCTGGAAATTGGTCATAGTGATTTCCACCAGCAGGCAAACTGCAGAACCTTGTTATACGCAAAATCCTTACATCAGAAATAAAGCAGGTAGATTCATTAACTTCGCTGGATCTACCGGCTGCACTCTGTCGATGGAATCGAGTGAGATGTATTAAAAGTGAAAGGTGTTTCCTTGGTCTTGGTTTCCTGATAACTGTGCTATACGTTTGATTTGACTTATTAAAGCTGTGTATGCTCAGCATTAGTTGTGTTGTTTGCCAAATGGGAGCTGAGTGGGCTTTTTCCCACTTTACGATAAAAGATCACGTGTTGATAAAAAAAAAAAAAAAAAAAAATAATCACCGCCGATAGAAAAACAAACCCGGTACTTGTAATAGCTCCCAGGGGACTGATTCATGCCTTGCCCCTGCTTGTTTCTGTTTGTTCCTGGTTACCAGCTGTGTGGTTTACACTACTCTTCGTGCTTTGGAGCATACATTAAAGGTAAAAGGTTAAAATGGAAGTGCAATTCTATTTTTTTTTTTTAACTGGCAGTTTTTTCAGGTTTTGATTATTTCAGCAAATATGTGAATTAAAATGCATTTGAATGTTTTCTGATCTGTGTTATTTGTGCAGTTTAAAGCCGGAGACATGGGGCTTAAGCTCTATCACAAGAGCCTTATGCACGGTCACTGGCGTACCCCTGAATATGTCCAACACCTTGTTTTTTTTAAGCTTTTTTTTTTTTTTTTTTTGATTCTACTTCTGACCTTCACACCTCTGTTACCAGGGCGCTCTCACAGATCCCTCGGAGGACTTTTAACATGCCTCCTCCCTTATCTCTTTCTCTCATAGGATCCAAATCTCAGTCTTGGAGTCACAGTGGGTTACCAGGTGTTATGGGAGAGGACCTGCAGAGCTCAGTCTTTGCAACCTCACAACCTCAAAGGATCTCAGAGAGATCAGGCTTTCGCTGTCACAGAGATGAGAGACAGATTCTTTCAGCGATTACAATAGCTCTTTCTCTTTGGCTTTAGGGGGTAAAAGCTTTTGATGTCAAACAAGACTGTTTTCTTGTAGTGTTAACTGACACTTTTTGCAGCAAAAGGACAGAAAAAAAAATACCCTAAAAAAGAGCGGGTGGATTTAAAGAAGAATATACATATTTTTTACAATAAAGAAATAACGCCACATCAAACTGCTGCCACCCTTTGCCCCTCCGATTGTTCAAGCACCTCTACCTCTAGAGGATGTACAGTATCAGCCCTGTTTACTGCCCTGTCATGGGCAGCTATATTTAGGAGCTGTATTGAGCTTAAATGTTGTCCTTACCAACTGGAATATCAATATTGACTCCAGTGTTAGCATCGGTCCCTAAAGCAAAAGTCCCTAAATGTTCGCACAGGTCTGTTTTTCTGAGCCTCCACTGGGAAACAAGAGCTGTCCTTAAATCCCAGCAGGGCATACTGATCTGCTAACAAACTTTCTAAGCGTCCGTAGGTTCATGACGTATTTATTCATCTTTCTTATCCTTCTTTTTCAGGCCAAACCGCTGCCACAGAATCGAATCATTGTGTCAGCTCGGTTCCTGAAACCCATCAAGGAGCCATGTACGATATTGTAAGTTCAGGTTCCCATATTTCACACTAACCATTTTACCACAATCCTGACCTTTTAATTTTGCCTACAGAGTTTTTAGATTCGCTTATATACGCTGTGTTTTCAGTATACAATAGTGTAACTGCCAACCATCATAAGTGTTTTCTTCACTTAGCGTGGTAGCAAATGGCGACGTCTTAAACCCCGCGATGAGGCTGCTGATCCACCAGAGGATGCTGGGCCAGTTTGACAAGATACTAGAGATGATCACAGAAAAGATGGGTTTGAGAGTCCTGGGAGGTGTTCGAAGGTACCACCTAAAGAAGTGCACACACTTGACACCCCCCCCCCGACATGAAGATATAATGTCTGTCTGTACTTGTTAACAAAATAAATCAAGAGCAATACATTGCAACACATGTTCTTCCATTCCAGCAGATGATCTCATTAGGTTTTCTCGTACCTTGCTGCATAAACTTTTGTATAAATGAAAAAAAAAAAAAAAGACTTGTTGAATGTGATACACACACACACACATAGACACAATAATATGCTCGTAACTGGTATAAACACATGATGGAAACCGTGGGGCTTTTGGCTCTCTTTGTGTGCTCTAGTCTCTACACCGACGAAGGCCACCAGCTGACTGCCGGGACTCAGCTGGAGAGCGGTCAGCTGTATGTGGCTGTGGGAAGAGAAAAGTTTAAGAAGCTGTCCTACAGTGACCTACTATTCACCAAACCAAGAGGGACGAGGAGGGTCAATGGGTAAGCGCCGCACTATAGAAGATATACTGTTGTAACACGTCTGAAGACGCTGACATCTTGATAGAAATTGTGATTTAGAGCTTTAACTTAATGTCAGAATGTCTTTGAATGATACAGGGAGGCATCATTTTATATTTTATTGTCATTTTATTGTTTGGTTCATTTAGCTACAGCACACATCATCAGGCACCCCACTTAGTGGGGTTTGGGGCAACAGCAGTGCACTACATAGTGTCTTTATGGGAGGTTTAAGGGGGCTTAGAGATGTCATTGCAAAATTTGCCAATATGAGGGGTCACTGGGGGCAACTTACCAAGTGTGGACTGGGTTCAGTATCTGCACTCACACCTATCCCACAATACAGACATGAAAACCTTGAAGTTGCACAAACTGATATAAAAGTTTGAAATTTTGCACTTAATCCAACATAAAGCTAACACAGGTCCATGTTGTGCTTAGGCTTTCTTGTATACTGACATAACTCCTTCAACAGTAACTCTATATTGAGCAAGGTATCTCGAGTCATTAATTCAGCGGACAGTAAACGGTGCTGACCAATGATGCAGGGTATTTAGGGTTTGAGGATGAAAATGAATAATGTTTACCATTTTTTACACACATATTGAATACAAAGCTATGTAGGTTTTCAAATTTGAAAATATTTAATATAGGCCCACACTATTTAATTGGCTTTTTTTATATTGCAGGTATTTGATTGATTGGATTATCAAATATTAAGCAATTCATGGCTAATTTCAGCCTTATGTGTTCATGGATCAGTGTTGTAAGGCAGACACTTAACACATATCATGTATTCATGTGAGTGACATCTTTTTGTCTGTTTTGTCTACAGAATGAAAGCTTACTCTCTTCCACCCATCTACAGATTCTCCAAGCAAAATGGAAATGTAAGAATGACATGCCTTTTGCATTAATTATTTAGATTATTAAATTTAATATTTTACAAACCATTAAAGTGGAGCTGAGAACATTGTTTCCACCAGGATTTTTCAGCAGCGGTGCAGCTTTGTGCACATTTACACAACACACAATGCCAGACCTTTTTTTTTTTTTTACACGCATTGTTGGAGGAACAACTTAAAACAACCTGAGAATCATTATAGATAGATGATGTTCACCTTGTTATGTGTGTGTTACTTTACCAGCAGCTTTGAAGTTTGAAGCTTTGACTGTGGGGGCCCAGACAGCTGTAGTAATAAATATCGAAGAATGCCTCAACACAGAAAATTGTATTATAAACTTAATGAGCCAGTCTTTCACGCATCTGAAAATTCAGATGTAATTTCACTAAGATGTGTACAGGACAAAATTGCATATTGTCTACTGTGAGTTTGTACCTCTTTGAAGTTGGCATCCCATAGGAAGAGGGTATCAATAAAACCATTTGTATTTATTTGTGCACATTTGTGCAGGCAAAATAAAAATTTGTGCTCACACCGTTTTTGCGAAATGAAATATTACATTTTGGAGCACAGGCCTCAGCAGCCCATTAAAGTCCAAATGACTCCAAAGTGGACACAAATTAATTTGTACAGGCAAAAACATGCGGCAACGTTCACTTTGTTTAACTCAACTCTGGTACTAATGTTATATTTCTACTACCTTTGCCAAAGAAGTGGAAGAAGACTTTACATTAGGAGAGGTAGGTAGGTCTACCTTACCGTGCTGGCACAAAATGAACAAACAAGTATTTTCTACCGGTATTTTGTTTTTTCAGTTCGCTGCAAATCAAGTTTACACTGTTACATTCTGCCTCCAGGAAATAGCCATGTGCCCAGTCCAACAGTGACAATAACTCTCGCCTTCTCCTGCCTCCTGCCTACTCGCCTTTTATATGTTTCCAAACGAACTGTCAGCCGTATAATTAAAGCATTACAATCCCCACTAGTGGTACAAACTCACCTAACAACTGTGTGACAAAGTTCAGCTTTAAACAGTGCAGGTGGTGACTGGCAGACATGTTCTCCCCCCCAGGACTTAGCATAGTGCGCCCACTGCTGAGACTGCTCAGTGTACAAACACATACAAACTCTACAACCTTGACTCGACTTGGCAGTTGCTGAAACCAGTTCTCATACAGACTCGCTGCCCTCAACTGCAGCACATACGCAGAGGAATACAAAAGAGACCGGAAGCTTGGAAGCTTCGGGGCTCCCAGGATTGCTCATGTACCAGTCAGACAGCAGACTCAGTGCCTGTTATCCTGATTTCCATCTGCCTGCAGACGTCAGAGATACACAACTGTTAGCGCCCCTTAGTGTTAATAATTGTTTTGCTTTTTGATTTAAATACTTTTTTTTATTGCTTTCTCCTGCTACTGTCATGACGCAACATATACATGAGTTGGCAGAGTTTTGTTTTTCTGTTAAAAAAAAACACACGTAGCTTCAACACAATCACCACAGTTAGTTAAGTAAAAAACAGTAATTGATTTCATAATTTATCAGCTTCAAGTAACATACTGCTTAATATTTAGGAGGATAATGAGGCATATTGTTTTACTTCCACTTGATACCAGCATATCACATTAGTGTGACCTGCACTCAAGGTGCGCAACACCCACTACTGGAAAACTCAAAACGCTTGAAGTACTCGAATACTTGATACATTTCTAGATCCTCCCGGTATACAGTATATCAAAGGAAAATACACTCAAACATCCCAGCACTTCAACCTTGTCACTGTATGCCGAGTTAAACAAATCCCGTTGTTTGAATACTTAGTTATTATCACTTCCCCAGCCCTAGCCAGTTTAAATAACAAAGTGCTCACTCATGTCAAAATGCCTGGCCATGAACTTCCGATAAAGTAAAAGAGAAAGTGTCATCTCTCTTATTATTTTCAAACTGTATATACCTTTACAATTGCTTATGGTTTTCGCACGGTTCTCATCAACTGACTGTTTCTCATCGACTTCCACTTCCCCCAGACTAAGTCCACGGTTCAGGGCAGTGGAGATGGAGACTCCAAGACCTCTCCTCCAGGAAACAACGGACACAACAAAGACCACCTGTCCTCCATCGTCAGAGAGATCTCTCAGGCCAGACTCATGTCTCTGAGGAAGAGGAGGAGCGGACAAAGAATGACCCTCGGCCCCTCTGACAATGGTAACACATAGGAGCAAATAGAACCATATGTAAGATATATAATAATAGTCTTAAAAATTACTTCTTACAGCTCCTTGCGGTCAACTGACAAAAAGATGTGATGTAATGGGATGACATTTTAGGTAAAGAGCGTGTGTGTGTGTGTGTGTGTGTGTGTGTGTGTGTGTGTGTTCGTTCATAAATCCATGATAAACTGAACATCCAGGTGGGTGTATACATACATAAATATTCCCTCTAATACACGACAATGTGACACTGATATATAGCGACTGCTACCCAGCCTTTTAATGTTTTTACGTCTGAATCGTCTTCTCCCATAAATGATTACCACAACATGTGGCACAAACAGGGCTGTACAGCCTACAGTTAGGATTAATGTAAGATATAGAGACATATGATGTAATGCATGGTCTTAAAAATCTTATGTAACCTGCTGCATTCTAAAATGGCCACATAGTGGCACTGTTGCTCTGTAAAAAAAAACAAAAAAACACAGGAATATTGAAAGTAGGTCTAGTATGATGACATTAACCGTTATTACAAGAAACACATTATGTCATCTTCCGGGCTGATGCTCTATGAAGAAACTCTCTACCACCTTTACTTTTGTGCTCTTTGGCAACTGGAAATCCTCCCACCTTCATGATGTGTTGTTGCTCCGGGAGACTAACAGATTTTTAATTTTTTTTCCATGAATAGCATATGCATTCAATACAATAACAAAGGGAGCGAGAAATTAGAGCATTTTTTTTTTTCTAATTGTTTCAACGACAATTAGAAAAAGGAAAGAGGTATTTAGATTTTCTCCAGACTGCTGCTGACCCTTTTGTAACTCCTACTGCGGTATGAACCACATTACGTCATCTTGTGGCTGGTGATAGATGTGGCCTGTTCTCTCCTCTGGCAGGAGAGTTGACAGCAGAAGCCCAAAGGAGCGTGGAGAATTGTGTCTGTGGTTCAGGGGAGCTGGCATTTTGCATCAAAAGAGATGGGAATAAGGAATGTGTGTGTGTGTGTGTGTGTGTGTGTGTGTGTGTGTGTGTGTGTGTGTGTGTGTGTGTGTGTGTGTGTGTGTGCGTGCGCACGCGTGTGTCTCTGTGTGTGCATTTGAAATCGCTAATGTCACCCTCAAAATCCTCTGTACATCAGCTTGTGTGGCATGTCATATTATAGGCAGAGAAAACCATGTTGCGTTATTGGTCCCCTTGGGTGACATTGACCTAAGATTAAATTAACAGACAGACAGCTCGGAAAACAAGATCAGGCGTTAGACAAGATTGTTTGAATGGCTCAGAGAGCATATCGCATTCTCATGCACCCTCCACTCTTTGACCTATAAAGCCCTTTGTTAAATGCTATCATGCTTGCAAGAAACAATATTTTGCTTATCCGTTGCGAGGCGTAGTGGAGTGGTGGTAATGCAGTCTCTGTACGGCAGTTTCAGTCTGTGTCTGTCCATGGTGCTGAACACACTTTGTGTAAGATACAGCAGGTTGAAGTTTCCCTGAGGCTCTTTTTGTTCATTGCCTCCTCCAAAGAAAATTAACGCGAAAATATTATTTATCCATTTGGCTTCTCCAAAGCTGAAACCATAGGCGCTCATTGGCCACAAACGTTACCACAAACAAATTACTAAGTAAGTTTAGCGTTGTGTTCTTTGTTTGTCCAGTTTAGCTTCTCAGTAGGAACAAAGTGTTCGTATCACCTCTGTTTAGTGATTCACAGCAGAGCAGAGGTGTTTTTGGTGTTATTTTCCCCCGTGGGGAAATCCTGCCCTGGCTGGGTCTGAGGTAAACACATCCCGTTCTGCTGCCAAAGGGAACACAGCCAAAAAGTTTGGCTGACTGGCAGAGGCGGTGGAAAGAACACAGCATGAAACCCACACTTTAGATCTCTGGTGTGCTGGAACATTGGAAGGAAAACAAAAGATTATTATAAAGGTGTCATGTCATTGTAAATGTATTTGTGAGAGAGGGACCGGGTGGGGTGGGGTGGGGTGGGGTGGGGTGGGGGCTCGAGAGATGCACAGAGAGAGAGAGAGATGAGAGAGAGTAGAAAGAAAAAAAAGACAAATGAGACAGAGCGACCCCGTAACTTGAGATTCGCCCTCTGTTCTGTGCCGACTCTGTTGTGACAGCGAGGTTAGTTTGTGTGCTTGCGTGCGTGTGTGTCTATGCGTGTGTGTGTGTCGGTACGCCAGTCCCCATTATTCACTGTCTATCAGCTGCTGCGGAGCCGGACTGAGGATGACTCCAGCGGTTTCTGGGTGTTGTATTGTAAAGCTTCTGACTTTTCTGCTTCATTAGAGTGAACACGGTGGTGAGTGGCAGCAAAGACAAGGGGGAGGCAGTGAGGCAAGTCATGCAGCAAAGGTCATGGAATGAATTTGAACTCACTATAACAAAGACATTTGGCTTAAAAAGACTTAACCAACAAGACACATTGCCTGTCGTACGCTCCAGCCAACAGAGTTCTACTTTAAAGCAGCTCTTTTAAATTGGGTAAATTGTTGGTCCAGTTTCGGCCAGTGTTAGCTTCCTCTCTCAAAAACCCATTCATGTTCAGTTTGTAACCAATTAGCAGTCGTTGCTAACCTCAAAATAGAAATAGGATGTTTATCAGTGTTCATTTTATTAAAGGGCCTTTGTGATCGGTTCAGTTTAATGGTGCAGTGGAGAGAAGAAGTGAAGAGAGCAGACGGAATGGGAAAAGGGAGAAGAATAAAGGATAGGAGGAAAAGGACAGGGAGGGATGATAAAAGAGAAGGTTAAAGAAGAGGGAATAAAAGGTTGAGATGATGAAGGGAGGAGAACATTATGAGGAAGCAGAAAAGAGGTAAAAAAAAAAAGAGAGCACAGGTGGAATCAAATAGTGAATACGATGAATGGGCTGAGATGGTGAAGCGAGAGCGCTGGGTGTAAAGAAAGGCACAGAGAGATATTGAAGGGTAGAGGGATGGGTGGGGTTTGGATAATTGCTTTTCATTTGGATAATCTCTCCATTTAGAGTCATCAAAGCAGAATTTTACTTGTCTGTGCCCCCTCGCTGGGGCCAAATTGCTGCTCTGAAAATCAACAAAAGAGCCTTGCACTTCAAGAAGGATGGACAGACAGAAAGGTATGGGCGAGTGGAGAGAGGGGAAAGGCAGTGAGAGAGGGAAGCTGACAGACAGGGAAGTGTGTCTGCTGATTATCTGGACCCTCGCAACGGTTGTACATGCCTCTGTGCGTGCGTTAATGAGGGGGCACACTATTGTTGGCTTTTCAATTTGCAAAATGACGCCTTCCCTTTTCAGGTCTAACCTGAACGCAAGCATTATCCGTCAATATAAGCAAATTGTCCTCCTTTAGATAATGGTGAACAATCAACCAAGAACCACATTATTGGTATATGATTTACAGGTTCATTCGGTTCATGCTCTTTGATGCAATGGGAATTTTTTTTTTTTTTTTAAGCTTCCTCGCACTCAGCCTTAAACCCAGTGACACACAAAAAAACGACTACCTCAAACAATCTAAGAGCAGTAAGTGTAAATTTTAGCATTGAAACATCAAGGGCAACCACTTTACGCCAAACCTCATGTTCTGAATAGTCCTTTTCATGCACTAGGCCCCATCTTTGAATGTATTGTAGCAGGAGCCAATTCAATTTATCATACATTACAGAGCCACATTATGTCTGTTTCCATTCTTCTCCTTGAAAGGACTTTGATTTGAAGTCAAGAAAGTTTGAAGTTGAAGTGTTTTTCAGGAGAAAAAAAAAAAAAACTAATTTCAAAAAATCTAAATGGAAACATTCTTGGTATTATTTACAAGTTGAATGTGAAGGAAATGAAGATTGCTGAATATGTGAGCGTGCGTGTGTGTGTGTGTGTGTGTGTGTGTGTGGGTGTGTTTGTGTGTGTGTGTGTGTGTGTCTGTGTCTGTGTGTTCATGTGTGCCTTTGCACATACACCAGCCATCCAGCCAGATCAACCTTCTGCCTCTGGCGTCATAAAATGTGATGCTGCCTTGGGGAATTAGCCCTGTTAGCATATGTTTCTATAATGCCTGTCAGCATGAAATAGGGCTCAAAACAGCCTTAGGAGGCAGGAGACATGTACACAAAGAGGCTGTGTGTCTTAAATCATGTGCCTGTGTCAAAAAAAAAGAGGCTAAGCAGTGAAGGATGAGAAATGGCAACATTTAAGGAAGTTTTTTTTTTTTTCCTTGCCTAGTTCTGTGTGGTTTGTGCGCACACTGTTTTTTTAAAGCATTTATGCACGTGTTATGTGCATGCATGTGTTTCCATGACCATCCTTCCATATCCCTCCTTCATTCTTCCCCTGCTTTCATCTCCCCCTTTTCACTACAGCAGAAAAAAAGGTTCTTCATGACCCTTTGATGCAGGATTACTGGATTAAAGAGCAGGGTAGCTGTACTAATCTGTCACATTAATCTGTTAACAAGAGTTTCAGTTGTGACATACAAGCAGCGCCAGCTACGCCATACAAAAGTGTAAGGTTAGGGTAACGTGTGACACTTTCAATGACACAAATTTTCTGAATGTCTGTCACTTCTAATCTCGCCCGCGTTGCACGTTTTAGGACCGTCTTTGAGGTTGAGCCGGTAGACGCGCATCTGAAGCGGTTGTGATAGGAGCATCAGCATCTGCAGGGGTTTGTAGCAGCCTGAGACAGTGGAGCAACTTTGACACGCAGCTTAAATGGAAAGAGTAAACATCTCGCGTTTATGGAGATCTATAGTTTACATCGTGGGTTGGAGCCGTGCTTAGGAGGGCATCTGAAGCGGCTGTGTTTGCTATGTGTTTATCACACAAAGCACTCACACATACCTTTACAAATGCTGTGTATTTGCCAGTTTTAGTCCAAACAATGTACTTTCAATCAATGTGAATGTGAAAACATATTGTAAAGGGTGTAAATCACATCAGCAAAATGAGAATTCTTCCACATAGGCCTTTATCGAACTTGAATTATAATACAAATACATTGCTTTCAGTGTATCTTGGTTTTAATGATCACATACACAATCATATCATACGATACTGAAGCTATTGGTTGGTAAGATTTCATAACATAAAGTATCTGCATTTTAGAGCACTCAGTCGTGCTTCTGTGTGTGTGTGTGTTGACAAGAAAAAGAAATCCAATTTTAATATATGTTCATCTTACGCTGATTAGACAGAAGCCATTTGGAATGAGACCTTCATATAATGGAGGGACTGGATGGTAAGGTTTCAGGCAACTGTGAGAAAAGTGAAAGAGAACAAACTCCATGAATTATTAAAATATTTAACTGAAGCCATGACCTTTATAAATATTACTCGGCCTGTCTGACTGCAACATTGTCAAGCAGAGCTTTCCTCTGATTTAATGTCAAAGCTATTTAAGCACAGGGCTGCACATAAGAGGCATTTTTTACACGACTGGAAAGGTTCACTCTCGAGATAATGCATGGTATTTTTTTCATACAGCTACATCTCGGAAACAAATCTTAATGCAAAGGATGTTAAAGACCAGAAATACTTAAATACATACTAAAAAATGTCATAGAGCACATGCTCACACACAGTACAAGATCTTTATATCTGTTTGTAGTGCATTCATGTATTCACAGTCCACATTCCATAGTCTCCTTCAGGCTTATTGATTGAGCTGTTGTGTGATGCTCCAACAATTTTACCTTGCACTTCCATAAAGTTGGGGGACGCAGAAAAGACAAAACAAGCAGAAGCCTAGATATCATATCCCTTAGTCCACAGTATGGGTCAAACTCCAGAAAGGCTACATCCTACATTTCCCATAATGCAACTCAATAGCGTCTGTCATCAGAAAAGCTTCCTTTTTACTTTTGCGACTCTTGTGACTAGCAATCGTAACCGTGTAAAATCTATGGCAAACCCCTTCAATAGAATAGTTAGCATAGATAGCATTAGCATTACCAACGCGATCAGTTGGATATGCTCTGCTGTGATATGGTATGTGTTTGTATGATGTCAGAGAATGAAGCAACTGTGGTATTTTTTACTGGGGACATCCATCACCTTAACTCCAAATCTAATGAATCTCTTCATACCCTCGCCGTGCGCTCTTCTGAATTGCATGAAAACATACTGTGTGTATGCATGAGAGAAAGTGTCCAGTCATCACATTTTTATACTAAGCAGCTGGACTAGTTTCTCTGTGTCACATCACTATAAACTCAGCACCAACTGGGCCTCTTTCATGGTAGCTGGCCATACAGTAATTAAATGCTTTAACAGGACCCTGGTCAGTGACTGGAGCACACTTGCTAAGTGGCAACATTTCATAATTACTGTTCAGAGTTACTACCCATGTTGTTTTACACCCCACCATAACTCAGGCATGTGCTGACTGGGGTAAATCAGCTGGATATATATACGCAATATAGTGTAGTGTGTGGTGATATGTTGTGTAGAGTGATTTAGGTACATTAAGTAGTGTGTCAAGGCTAACACTACTGAACTAATCCGCTGGAAGTAGAATTGGCTTGCGGAGGCCATGTCAACGATTTTTTCCAGGCTTTGGTTTATAAGTATAAATACACTGTTTATTAAAGCGGTGATTTGGATTTATTTACACTGCAACCTTTGGCATTAAGGCATTGATTTTTCAGAAGTGGTTTTGAAAGAATAAAGATTCTGTTCTTGTGCAGACAGAGAAAAACACTATTGACCATGACATCCAAAGCATTTCCAGGAAGATGTCTTCCCAGTCTGCTTGTAAGGATGTCAGCCTGTCAGAGGTAATAATGCCTGAGTGTCTCGTGCTGCATATGGACTACAAAAAGGATGCATTAACAATTGTGTACCCCATTAGGCTGTGGTGATGGACGCTGGATTTTGTTCAGCATTCCTTTTCCGTTCAAGGACTACATTGGCAAAACAACTGTGGATGTGAGTTTGCACAGTAAATGCTGGATTCAGAAATTTTTTTATGATGACTATCTTATTAACAGTGCAAGACCAATTGTTTTCCATTATTTGACATTTTGTTTTTTTGGGTGGTGGTGGTGGTGGTGGGGGGGGGGGGGGGGGGGGGGGGGTTCAGTACACTTTGTGAGCTGAAAATCTTCACTAATATGTTTTTCTAGTCGTGTCTCAACACTAGGGAAAACTTGATTCTGTTCAATAGGTTTTCCCAGAAGTGCCACAGCACTGGGGAATCTTCTAATCCTAAACAAAATGACATGACAGCTTATAGAGAAACTAGAATAAATGAGTTGCACAACATAAGAAAAAAAACAGCAGGTTTCACCAGCATGGTGACTTCACAGTCGTTTAAAGCATCTTACATCCTCAATGAACCTATTCATGGTTGAATTTGCAATGAAAAAAAAAAAGTACTTTTGAACCGGTCTGCTGCAGATTTCCTGTGGAGTCAAGAACTTGATTGCACTATGTGGCTTTTACACAGAAATGCTTCCTGGAGGAATGGAAAAGCTTTTAAACATGATATTAGACCCCACAATTCTCTGCAGGGCATGGCTGCCCGCTCCAACTCTGCAGTGGAGGATACACTGATGTAATGCCCATTGTCTCATTCGCCATTAGAATTGCACGTTCTTCATAAAAAGAGACCTGGTTCTTTTTATTTGGTCCGAGAAAAGAAAAGCTTTATTCACATATATCATCCAACTCCCTTGAGTTTAAACTCACTGTTACAACCTCTGTAAACAAGAGATGATTGGTAGCAATCCCTCAGAAGAGATGGGAGGATGTACCGTGCTGTGGCAGTTTGTTGACAGTGTAGTTCAGGGTCAAGTTCACCTAAGCACAGGGAAGCACAGCGGGTTGCTTCTTGCTGTG
Organism: Seriola aureovittata; assembly: GCF_021018895.1. Taxonomy (NCBI): domain Eukaryota; kingdom Metazoa; phylum Chordata; class Actinopteri; order Carangiformes; family Carangidae; genus Seriola; species Seriola aureovittata. Next base: position 18,274,807 of record NC_079370.1, on the reverse strand, counting down.
CTACATGTTGTTTTTTTAATTAACTCGATTAATATAATATCGTCTTTACATATTTCATGGAATAGTATTTACATCATGTTACCTTGTGTACATTGCACACTGGATTTCCCCCGTGTGTTGTGGTTACTAGAAGTGAATGAGCAAATCAAATGGAAACACAGATCAAAAAGAAATGCTGCACCATGTTACTGTGTGTGTATCTGAGGTGCGGGGGACAGACATCACATAAAAATCCTGTGTTATGAGGCAGTCCCTTAAAACTGAAGTCCCGCAGAGTGGCATAATGTGTTTACGTCTTTGTGTGTTTGTTTGTGTGTGTGTGTGTGTGTGTGTGTGTGAAGAGAGATACAGAGTTTGCTTGCTGAGGAGTGGGAGGTTATTGCAGTTTACTACCTGCTATCACTTCATCTTCAGTTGTGTTTTATTACATTTCTCTGCAACACCAGTCCTTTACCTTTCATAAGAATGGCAAACGGGAGCCATTTGCGTGAGTAATTATACCCGCTTACAGTTGCATCCTTGTTTTACCTCACACTGATGGATGAGATGCAGCATTACCTCTGAAATGTGGGTGTGCTCTGTCGCTGTTTGTGTGCCAATAGTGCACGAGTGAAAGAAGGAATATGTGTGTTTGAGTGTGTGTTTGTGTGTGTGTGATTTATACTTGATTATGACAGGAAAAAAAAGACACATTTTACACACAAATACACAAAGCTGTCGAACCAATTGCAAAAGCCAGAACCCAAATCTACTGGATTTAATGAAGAAGGGGGAGATTCTAAATATTGTATTTAATTTGATTTAGCATTTTCATGAGCCTCTGCCTCATCCTCAAATCACCTTAAGATGTTTAGAGTCGTAGCGGCTCATCCGATGCTTACTGCTTACACTCAATCGTTCGGCCCTCGCTCTTAATGAATGCGGGTGATTTCCATAAAATATTCTTAAAGAGGTCCATTATTATTACCATAACGTTTCATCTCCTACCATAGCTAAACTTCAATCAGTTTTGCATTTGAAATGCATTAAATGTCTCCATAAACTCTTCTAATCTATACCCAAGTCATTTTTCTTCTTTAACTGGTATGTGTAGAAAGGGAAACTAATATTAAAGACATTAATTACACTGTTCGTTTTTTTTCCTCCACTCTTTTTGCCGCTTATTTTCTGATTGGAAATTTCAGTCTCATCCAGTGTTTCAAAACAAGTGTGTAATTATGTTGTTTATCAGAGCGTATAGTTGTATTCCTCTTATGATGTTTAGGGTTAATTACTCCAAGGCCTTTGATGCACATGCTCACATGAAAACTGAAAATCCCTGTATTAATTTTGCACTCCAACAAACCTGCCTTGCTGAGCTGATTGCTTCAATAGAAATGAGTGTGGAGCTGCTATTGAGTTGCGGTATGATGTCTTCATTTAAACACCAGGATCCACAGTATCACTTTGCAGTTGTTTAGACCATAAATGATGACAGGTGTTTCCTCAGGGGGCCAGTGGAAGATATTTTCCGTAGCGGAAACTAATCTTGTGGACTGTTATTAAGGCTTGTCATATTTCTTTTCCTTTTTTTTTTTCTCCTTGTCTTTTTGTACTGCCATGCAACTAGCTTCAAGTACTTTATTTAGACTGTCTTGACAATAGCTTGAAACTTCAGTTAGAAATTGAAAAACTGAAAAACCTTCAATCAAACAAACTGTTTCTCCAAATTAAAAAGAAAACGCAGGGTCCATTTCTCCCTTCGTGCTACCCTGAAAACCGTTGTTATACATAAACATCAGCACTGGAATCTCTTTAAGAGATCTGGCTTGTTTGTGGGTATGTGCAGTAAAAGCATTGGTTAAGGTAGAACAATCTCTGCCTTATGAAATATAGGCTACCTGTGGTGATTATGAGGATGATTCTCTGCGGTGGTGATAGTAATGATAATAATGATGATGAATATAACAGCGATCCAATCTGACATTTGTATTCTGAATCGTCCCCTGACCCTGAACTTCCCTGCAGTGCTCTTTCCTCCCTTCAGCTTGTAAAATGTTCACTGCCTCTCTCTCTCTCTCTCTCTCTCTCTGGCACACTTCCATTGTCTGAGGAAGTTGTTTACTTGCCTGAAAGAAAAAAAAGAGAAAAAAAGTAATGAGTGCTTCCCCCCTTTGCCACCAGGTGTCACTCTTGTGCTGTGTTTGTTCAAGCCTGAAAACACTGAACACTGCTGAATAAAAGCTGTATAATTTCAACAAGTCACTTACTGGAGGATGAAATAAAGGCTCCCTTGTTTATAGGAGAGGTTTTATGGATTTCTGAAATGACGTAATGGGCTCTGACGGAGGAATTCACGTTTTTGGGTCTTGAAAAGTAGTTAGCACATAAAGGAATAGTTAACCTGTTTAAATTACATTAGAGAATGAAAAGCAAACTAATGAGGATTTCACACAACAAGACTGGAATTAAATTAATCAGAATTAACCAGCACATAGCCTTTTTGCGATTGTTCTACACAGACAATGCTGTAAAGTGCAGTTACATTGTGCACCGCTTCATTTAGTCTTGTCACTCAACGAATTACTATATTATCCGTGCCTTTGATGCAGTTTATATAAATGTTTTACCTTTCTGCCTCTATTTTGTCTGATTTGGCCCAGACAAGTCGTCTCATGCCTGTGTGAGATAGAATAAATGTTTACACTATAGGATGACACCTATCACTCCCCTTCAAGCTATGTTGCCTCTAACAAGCCCATTCAAGACACAATATCACACATTAAGATGAAACACATTGATCTCTATATAATATCATACTGAAACAAGCTTTTTTTTTCTTTTTTTTTCAACTTTAAAGAAACAGCCAACTATCTGTAGAATCAAGCCTGACTCTTTTGCTATGCTCAGTGTGCCCTGTTAAAATGCCCCCACCCCCCACCCCCCTCTCTCTATTCCCAGATGACCCGGAATCAAAGGCTGATGATGGAAACGCTGACGACAAAACCCCTCAAGACCAGCCAGCTGAAGAGGTATAAACATACAGGAGTGCACATAATGGGCTATTGTAGGAGCACAAAAATGACGCCTTTTAAAAGAGATGCAGGGATACATTGTGTTTGATGTGACCTCTCATTAGTGGGGAGCACAGCAGACACATTTCCTGCCATGGTGTTTGGTTCTTTGTCGCATGTCATTCTTTCTCTCATGGGTTTTTGTAAATACCTTGTCATGAATGTATATTTATATCAGCAGTAATTGGCTGAGTCTGATGCATACAATCTTATAGTAATGAGCCAAAACCTATATTTCAACTGCCTTAAATACAGAATTAATGAGACTGGGTTGGAGGACTGGACTGTGAATAATTAACTAATTAATTATATACCTAATAATATGATACCTGTTATTTAATTGCATATTAATTGATATGCATTTCCATTGGGAAGCTCAATTGCCTGTTTTGATTCTTTGACTCTCACTACTTGTTGCATATTGACTGACATTCCGTGAAAAGGTACTTGAAAGAAAAACATAACCACTTGATTCATAAGAGCTCATGACTCTATAGCGCTGTCACTCTGTTTCAGGAAAATGTAGGTCCCACGCTTAAAATAAATAAGAGTATAAATAAGTTTTATAAATTGTTTCTATGGTATCTTTTCATCACAGAAACCTGCAGATGATGCTGCAAATGCCGCAGAGGAGAACGGTGAAAAGGCAGGAGAGCAGGTGGATGCTGCTGCCGAAAACACCACAGCTGTAGACGCCTCCCCCAGCAAAGAAGAGAAGGAGGAAAAGCAGGAGACAAATGGTGAAAAAGAGGGAGGGGAAGAGAAGAAGGAAACTGAGGAGACAAATGGTGAAAAAGAGGGAGGGGAAGAGAAGAAGGAAACTGAGGGGCCAAGCGATGAAAAAGAGGGAGGGGAAGAGAAGAAGGAGACTGAGGGGCCAAGTGATGAAAAAGAGGGAAGGGAAGAGAAGAAGGAGACTGAGGGACCAAGTGATGAAAAAGAGGGAGGGGAAGAGAAGAAGGAAACTGAGGGGCCAAGTGATGAAAAAGAGGGAGGGGAAGAGAAGAAGGAGACTGAGGGACCAAGTGATGAAAAAGAGGGAGGGATAGAGATGGAGACTGAGGGGCCAAGTGATGAAAAAGAGGGAGGGGAAGAGAAGAAGGAGACTGAGGGGCCAAGTGATGAAAAAGAGGGAAGGGAAGAGAAGAAGGAGACTGAGGGACCAAGTGATGAAAAAGAGGGAGGGGAAGAGAAGAAGGAGACTGAGGGGCCAAGTGATGAAAAAGAGGGAGGGGAAGAGAAGAAGGAAACTGAGGGGCCAAGTGATGAAAAAGAGGGAGGGATAGAGATGGAGACTGAGGGGCCAAGTGATGAAAAAGAGGGAGGGGAAGAGAAGAAGGAGACTGAGGGGCCAAGTGATGAAAAAGAGGGAGGGGAAGAGAAGAAGGAGACTGAGGGGCCAAGTGATGAAAAAGAGGGAGGGGAAGAGAAGAAGGAAACTGAGGGGCCAAGTGATGAAAAAGAGGGAGGGGACGAGAAGAAGAAAACTGAGGGGCCAAGTGATGAAAAAGAGGGTGAAGCAACAGCAGGAGCTAAGGAGAAAGAGGAGGAGGTAGAAGATGAAGTGAAGGAGGAGGTCACGGATGAGAGTGAGGAGGGGGTTAAGAGTGAGGAGCAGGGGGCCAACAGTAGCAACACTGATAAGAGCCAGGACGGTAAAGAGAAAGAGGATGGAAGCCATACATCTTCTCAGGGTGAAAAGGATGCGCAGGGAAAAAATATGGAAGAAGAGGAGCAAGATAAAGACAGCGGTAAGGGGGAGAAAAGCAGTAAGGACCAAAATAATGATGTAGACACAGAGGAGGAGCAGAAAGAGACAGAAAACAGCAATGACCCAGGAAAGACTCAGTCAGATAACGAGACAAAAGACACCGATAACAGCAGAAGTAACAGTAGCAACAGTAACCAGGAGAAAGATGTGAACAAAACAAAGGAGGGAGCAAGCAAAGAGTCAGGGGAAGAGGAGAGAGAGGTGAATGGAGAGGTCAGCGGAGAAGATGATGAGGTGCAAAGTGAAGCAGAACTGGACACGGAGGAGAAAAATTCAGCCAGTCTCAAAGATACCACAGCAAATGGAGAGAAAGCAAAAGACGACAGTGATAAAAAGAATTCAGATAACAGCAGGAAAGAGACGGATTAGGGAAGAAAGAGAAAATGTCTAAGTGGATGGATGAGCAGTGCTGAAAGTAGGACGCAAAACTTTACAATACAATGTAAAAAATAAAGGAGGATGGCAGCGTAAATTCACAGAGAGCAAAGCGCGAGTCAGAGATATTTACTAGATGTCCTTGTAGAAGTTGCACTGAAAAGAAAATGATTCCACAATGCTGAGCAAGTAATAGAATATTTGAATGGCTGACTGCTAAATGATGTCAAGTACAAAAAACGCTTCAGGTATATATTCAAAAGCTATTCATCAAAACATTATCCATGTCTGAAAGAGACAAAACAAATAAAAGCTATGCTAATATATTTTTATTTTCCATGAAGACATACTGTTACCTCTTGGGCTGCTTTATTTTGTCAGTATACACTGTGAATACTGTAGTGAGTGATGCAGGGAAATTGAAACGTTGTTGCAGCTATATATTAAATGTTTAAATACAAAAATACAAGTTTATTTTTAACAGGTATGATTTTGCTTTTTGTATGTATGGTATTTTTGCCTATTTCCCAAAACAAGTGCTACAAATGAGCTTTCTCAGTGAGTACAACAAGCTATACAATAAGCTACTGTATATGTAATACTGTGTTTGTCTGAATGTTAAGCTAAATGATATGATAATGATTTAGTTTGAAGGTCTTCTTTACAAAGCTGTTTCAAATCATAATCTTTTTGTTATTTAGTCATTTTGTCCCATGAATATTTGTTTATTTGTATTTATCTTCTACAAATAAAGAAATAAAGAAAATGACAATTAGCGACCTGCTTCATTGGAACAGACCTCTCTTTCTCACTTTATCCCCGACAAGTCATTATGAAATGACTCTAATCAAACTGCAAAAAAAATAAAATAAAAGAATACTGAAACTCCAGAGTTTGCCAGTCAAATTGGACAATCCACAGTATGTAATATGGATGAAAGGTAAGCGTTCATGTTTTTGAAGGGAAAATGTTTAAGAAAAATAAAAATAGTAGTGAGCCTAGGAGAGAATTTAGAATTTAAAGTAGAGTAAGTAACCAGTCATTAATTTACATACTATATATGCAGTGCTGGAAGAAGTGTTTGCTTCTTTTACTTTAAGTAAATGTTTTTACATACCACAAATATTTAAAACAGCCCTTCTATTTGTAAGTTTTCTCTGTCGCTGAATGTGGTGTCTTGCTGGGAGCAGGTGGTGGTGATTGTTGATTGACAAGTGCTTCGGCCATCATTGTGTTTACTAGACAAGAGGTTATAATAAGCCCTCTGAGTCTTCAGGGAATATTGGTCGCAACAGTGGGTCACTATCTGGAAGTGAAGAGACAGGCTGGAGCTAGCTGGTTAGCGTGCTAATATCAGTTAAAAAAAAAAAACATGTGATAGAGACCAGAGTTAACATTGTCGTTTTCAACCACTGCAGGCAGCTCTTGGCGAGTAAAGGAATGAAGTTTGAGGCTGAACTCGTTGCTTCAAGACTGGTAAGTAAACAGCTGTTAATGCTAATGTTGGCTATGTAGCGTTAGCAAAACTTACAAATAGCTCCTTTAAGTTAAAGAGATGCATGCATAAATTTACTCAAGTATAATGTATCAAACTAAAAAGAACTTATGTTATGCTATGAATTATAAAAAGGTACTGTATCTTTTATATGCTTATAGGTTCTTTAAATTTTAATACAGAAAGTAACTAGTAACTACACTGACCCAATAGATGTAGTGGAGTAAAAAGTCTATTATCATGTAGAATAGAAGAGTTGAATATAATAGAATAGAAGTATTGCATTAAATGGAAGTAGACAAGTTAAGTACCTGAGAGCTTTGGTTTAACCCATTGCTTGAGTAAATGTGCAGCATCCACCTCTGGTTCATGTAAATAGGTATTTTATAATGTTATTGGTGTTACATGTCACTAAAAAGGCATTAGCCCTTGGCAACACGTGCACTCCATCATTAAGAAAAGGGAGGTGACAGTCTTCACCCCCTATAGTCACAGGACTTAACAGGGGGACATGGTGTTAAGTGACGTCACTTTTTGTCAGACATGAGCTCCAAATCCAGCACAAGCCACTGATGAATACCATGCTGCTGATCCTCAGAGCAAGAAATTTACAGTAGATGATGTTGGAGTGTGTGTGTGTGTGTGTGTGTGTGGTGTGTGTGTGTGTGTGTGATCATGTGTGTGCAAAGACTTAAGTGCTTATAATCATATTTTGAAGCAGCTTTTCAAATGTTCAGGACAGAACATTACATTTATGTTTACAGGGGAGATTTTCATCAGGTGAAAAAAAAAAAAAATAAATAAAAAAATTGGCACTACTAATTCCACAGTTAATGTAATAATTGCATTTTCCATACATTTTGAGGCCTAAATCTTCATTTAAGGAACTGAGATGCACAGGTTTACAAGTAACATGTGTAACAACAGAATGCAGCCAACACACTTCATGTTGATTCAGTCATTTTTTTCCTCTGTCTGCCCCTGAACGAAGCTTGTATAAAACAAATACAAAATGCCTCCTACAGGCAGGAAACCATAGTGTGAACTGTGATCTATTTCAGTGTCAATGATGGCCTCACCATCCTCTCAACCCTGCAGCTGCTCAAATTGGGATTCATGCAGTCAGCGTGTTTGTGACTCACCATCCCACGAGAGAGGGTGAACATGGGTGAGAGATAGGGTGAGGTAGAAGGAGAGAGCAAAGAGCAAGCGATGCAGAGAGAGGCAGAGGAGGCGGCGGCTGGTGTGTGTGTGTGTGTGTGTGTGTGTATGTGTGTGTGTGTGTGTGTGTGAGTCATACAGCCTGACTGGTCGGGGTGATGATCCTCAAGGTGCTATTTCTGGAGTTACCATCAATTCTGTCTTATCTCCTCCACTGGCCCCTTTCAGTGTGTGTGTGTGTGTGTGTGTGTGTGTGTGTGTGTGAGTGTGTGTGTGTGTGCATGTGTGTGTGTGTGTGAGTGTGTGTGTGTGAGTGTGTGTGAGTGTTAATAAGGCCGTGAATAGCACAGGCACTCTGCTTCCTCTACCTAAATGACTCTCCTGATTGATTACAAGCTCCTACACAGTGTAATGAAGGCTTAGTATGTTGGGACGGAATATTGAGAGTTTGGAATCCTTTATTATTGAAAACCAAATCCTATAATTACTCATTTCCTCTCTGTTTCCTCCATAAAGGGGATATGTTATCTTTCAGAACAAAAGACCCTGCTTATACATTGAGCATCTCAATCTCAGATAATTAAAAATTTGAAAGAGGACAAAAAGTGTCAGTTGTTTAGTGAAATTCAAAAGAGTGATTTTACAAGGAAACTAGAATGAGAATACATAAAACACTGAGAACTATTCTGTATAAAAAATACTAATTTGGGCCATTTAGCTTCATGTGTACTGTATGTTTTGATATGAGGATGGCTTACATAGATTCTTCACACATTTTGAGCTGCGAATATTTCAGTTTTATTGTGTTCTTTGAAAAATAGACATATACTGTATATAGACCTTCGATATATATTTGTTCTTTATCCAATCCTGCCTTCACTAAGTACAGTATAATTGTTTTTTATTTACTGGGGGAATTCACTGTTACATCAGGAGACAATTAAAGATAGAACCAGAGGACATGAGGTCAGAAGTGATTTTTCAGATTCAGAGCTGAAAAATCTCCATTTTGGAATTTGGATTGTAATGAAGAATTCCACTTTGGTCAATTGAAGGATTAAAAAAATAAAATCACAATTCACAGCATATAACTATAAGTCAGCACATTTATTGACCACTTACTGAAGTTTTGACCACACTGGAGGGATTGTTTACAGCTTGGAGCTTGGTTTTTCTTCTTGTACTGTAGGTTTGCAGCTTAACAGTGCTCGAGTAAGTTCCTTGAAAATGTACTTAATTATTAGTATGTTGTTCTTCATAGTTATAGCTACGTGTTTGTGTCGAATCTGAAACTAAAATGTGTTGAAATGACATTGCAGAACCTTTCAAAGTAAGAGAAGAAAGGCAGTAAAGAAGGAGAGCGAAGGTCATGAGAATTATATTAAAAGGTCAACTTACATGGACATAACGAGCACAGCAATTCATAATTTCATACAGTCAGTATCCAACATTGTTGCTGCATGGATTTGAAGAGAATACACTGCTTGGCAGGACCTGCTGCGTTGATGCGCAGCAAGCAGCTTGATGGCACTTGGACAGTAACTACCACTGGTACCGTGTGTTGTATCTGTGTGTGATTAATTCAAAAGATAAACAAAAAGTACTTCACAATATTTAAAAAATATACTCATGATACATGTAGACAAAAAGGTTTTATAAGCATAACCGTTAACAGCTTCTTGTGCTTGTATGTGAGCTTGAGCTTGTGCCAAGCTTGTATCAAATAAAAACCTTCCTGATGTAATAGCTATTTCAGATATAGTGTACAAGTGAATATGCAACTTAAAAAAAATAAATAAAAGTTCCATGATGCAACTTTCCTACAGTATTACTAACTGTATATCGTTCAGCAGCTGTGAATCATCACACACTGAAAACAGTGAACACTGTCAAACACGATGATGCGGCTGATGCGATCTCACTGGAGAGCTGACTGTGCGTTCTTCATCCCCCTGTTATGTCATGTTATTTGTCTCTCTTCACGCACCCTTGCACCTGCTCCATTTTTAAACACGCAGCACCTGTACTTTCTGTTGGTTTTTGTTGGGGTATTTTTTTTTTTACCAGTAACTGACAACAGTTTGATTCACAATGTTGCAAAAAAATTTACTTCTTTCAGTAAAGAGGTGTGTGTCTACCTGCTTCCTTTTGTCACACGAAGGAAAAGGAGACACAGAAAGAACGAGCATAGGCGATGAATTCTTTAGGAAAACAACAACAACAAAAGAAAAAAAGTTTCAAAGATAGAAGGCATGAGGAATGCCTTATTCATCTTATCTAGAAAGTAAGCCGTTTGATTAAGCGACAGACTGTGCTGTTCTGCATGCTCTGTCTGGTTCAATGTACTTTTCATCAGTCTGTCTGGTCTTGTCTATCGATCCTGTCTGCAGATTTACTGAAGAGGACAAGGTCAGAGGCCTAATAAGACACGAGGAAATGTCAGGGTGAAATCTCCCCTCAAGGTCTGTTCTAATCTGTTTGTGTTTGATTTGTCCTGATGATGTGTGAAGCAAAGCTATCTGTTAAGACTTCTCCTTGTTGCATGTAAGCAGTACTCATAAGAAGTATTCATAAGCTAAAACACACGTGTTCATGTTGTGCGGTTGTGACTGGCAGCTCTGGCTGACAGTGAGCCGAATGTACATGTACACACAAGTTATTCTGTACATACAAACACTCGTCCTCTGATGTCCTTTTAGACACTAGCCAGAGATAATGGTGGCTGTGTTCAGCGCTTCTTTTGATCATTTCTGTGAATGGGGCCCAATCACCAATAGCTTCTAACAACACTGCATCTGCTGCTCCTCACCCTGCAGCGGGAACACCATCCATTTTTATTTTTTTTAACAAAATGGGAATCCTCTCGACAGAAAACCTATCCGTGGAAACTATGATAGTGTTGTTCAGCAGCTGCGTTTTATTGATTTGTTTCTGTGGTTTGTTTTTCCAGGTAGGACTCAAGACCTGCATGTGCTTTGTTAGGTTACTATGGGTTTTTTTTTTTTTTTGAATCAATAAAATAAATAAATTGACTTAAACTTTGTTCAGCTATATTAACTCTGCACCTATATAACCTTGAAATCAAACACAGCAAATAAAGATGAAGTAACCACTACTTTCAGCCATGTAAGCTGACCTTTCGAAAGAAAGAAATGCACACGTAGCTCGACCTACACACACGTGTACGCACTCAAACACAGTCTGCTCTCTCCCTGCTCTCAGTCCCCCATACACACTTCTTCGAGTGATGCCTTCATCTGGACTTCTGTCAGGTTTCCGACTTCGTGGTCGCTGGCTGGATGTTCTGCACTTTGGTGAGTGTGACCGGCACCTTTCCGTCTCCAGGGGTGGGTGCTCTCATTATGGGGGTACCTGTGAGAAAGGCAGTTCTGCTATGTGGGATATTCATACAAAACGATATATAATAGTACACTATAACAAAAGAAAAATAACCCTTTCTTTTACTGTTTGGCAAATGTATTTTTAACATTCAATCAAAATTGTGTTATAACGAGACACAGCAGAGGGAAATCTCACCAACTGTTGCGTGCAGATCGGCCAACCTCTCCTTAAACTTCTGCTGCAGATACAGTTCTTCTTTGGAGTAGCTTTTTGCGAAGGCAGACAGCAGGAGGCCCACAGCCATGGAGGTGCCCCCCACACAGAACAGCACAGCACCAGTCAGCTTACACACATCCAGGGCGCGGTTGAAACTAACAGCGTGGCTGTTCAAGACAAACGCAGTTCGTTCAGAGCATTAATTAGAAGCGTGACATCAATAACTGTGAACTTCATCCGAAAGTCACTGAGCGGAGGACAGTTTTTCACCTCTGGGATCAGCTGAGTCATTTAGGATTAGAGTTTTGAGTTGTGGTGTGCAGTCTTTGCAAGCTTACTCTGGCTCTGTTCTATTTTCGGTGGAAATAACAGCTTTCACTCAGGGTGTGATCAGTACTTTTACAATGGCTACCCATGTATGTAGAACCTACACTGCACTGTATGTCCCAATTAAAGCACAGTATTCTTCATTATGATCAAGTCTTAGAGGCAATAGCCATGCAAGAATATTAATGATTGCACACATTTTCCACATATGAGTCAAATGTATTGTTCCTATACCTGTCAACAAAGAGGAGATCATCCTCGCCAAATGCCTCGATCCTGGCTGGGGTGGCATAACCCACCAAAACAACGATGAGGCCCGTAAACAAGATCAGGGTGCCGAACGCGAGACAGACCTGGAAGGAAAAACGAAGAAGTTGCACGATAAAGTCTTATTTTTTGATTCCAGGTCATTGCTTGCATCTACAGTGTGGCAATAACAGCAGGTGAGATGTGGTTTTGTTTGAGCAATCTGAAGGTCAACCTCACCTTCCAGAGTAAAGAGCTCCACCTGCTAGGCGATCTCTGAATCTGAAAATCTTCATCACGTTCCCAGATAGAAGCTGTGCACTCCTCATAAAACTGGATAAGGGATGAAAGAGATGTTTTTTGTATTTTTTGTTGTTGTTTTTTTTTTATCGCAGTTCAAACAGGGAAACTGAAACCCACAAGAGATCAAGACCTAAAAGTTTCAAAAAGAAACAGTGCAGTGATTACGACAAGAGGCTGTGAAGATGAAGGGGTTTGTGTCAGAGAATGGTAGATATTTGTAGAAGGATGCCCTGTGCTTGTCTTTCTTTTGTGTGTGTGTGTGTGTGTGTGTGTGTGTGTGTGTGTGTCTGTGTTGTACCTGGTGTAGGTAGGAGCGGACTCCATACTGCTGGTAGTTCCCACTGACTTGAGCTTGCTCACCATACTCCGAGCCACAGATCTCTGCGCAAGAAGTCATCCTTCACATCTGTCTACCTGCTTGAGGTCACACACACACACACGCACACACACATACAAACACAGACATACATGCATGAATGCATGACTGCATGACTGCATTACTTGCTTTGAGAAAACCACCCACACGGGTTTTGTGGACAAACTCTGCGTACACACACATACACTTTAAACATTTATACACACAAGCATGTACCCTCACACACACACACACAGCGCCAGAAAGTTATGTAATGCTGTACTGAAGGCAAGGGTGGCTCAGTACATTGAGATTAATGATGCATTCTCCTTGTCTGCTATTATGAAATAAGCCATGAAACATTACATCGGTCCTCTTCCTCAGATTCAATATTGTGTCGGCTGAATACAGAGAGTGCAGACGCACGCAGAATGAATCTCCTTTTTTTTCCTTTCGTATTGCATTACGTGCAAAAATCATAATATCAACACCCTTTTTTTTCTCCATTACAAATTAAGCAATACAGTATATTTAGTTTGCAAGCTTTCATAGAAGATGCAAATTGAAGACTTGCTGTGTAAGGTTTACCATCTTACCATCTATCATCTTTCAGAAAAGGTACCAGGTGTCAGTAACCTGCAGTAGATAGCTTGTTACAGCTGGATATACATGATGTCACATATTGAACCTGTTACCATTTTCTTTGTTCTATTTTTTTTTCAAAGTAGCTATTGCATCTGTCTAAAAAAAGAAAAAATAAAGACAAAGAAAACATTTGCTCTAGGAAAAGTTGCAATTCCCTCAGTATCCATCTCAATATCACCGAACATTACACAGCTCGGTGCCTCTACACAAACACACATAACTATGTTTCAAGTTTATGGCAGCAGGCACTAAATCTCAACTGCAGCTTCTGTTGCACCACAACAGAAATAGACTGGGGAACAGAAGTGGGAATAAAACATTGATCTGGGGGTTGGCAATATTTCTTGTAAATGCTAAAATAAATAATAATAATAATAATAAAAAAAAAGAAGCAAGATGTACATCCCAGTAACACATTATTTTATAATATTTTATGGTTCCACAGCAGCAATTCTGTGCTCTCGTGGCACGTGTGAGAAATGGATAAAAGAAATGCCCTTGAAACAAAACCAGGCGCTTAATGGGGTTTCTGGTTCATCAGGGCAGGTATGTAAATCAACGAGATCTCCTGGAGCGGGTGATGTGAAATTAAGTAGAAGTGGTTTCTCACCTCTTGTATCAGGCTTTTATCTGTAAGCACAAATTCCTGGTAAACTAGTTAGGGAAACTAGTTATTCAACTGTGTATAGGTATAGTACTAGTGAAATTTCCTGATGCAAGGTGTGCAGCAATAATGCTACATGAATGTCACATGGGAGCAAATGGGAGGGGGTCTACACACAAAAGAGCATCTTGAACCTCCGGATAGTATTGCCATTAATGTCATTAAGGTCATTACACGACTCTTGTGTGTTTGGCAGTATTAATACTTAGTATCAAGTCATTTATAAAAGACATCACACAGTATCTTGTGATGATATTCAAGTCAGGTCCAGTCAAGTTAGTTTTGTTTATATAGCCCCAAATTGTCCCCATAAGGCTTTGCAATCTGTACAACATACAACAACCTCAGTCCTTCAAACCTCTATGTGTTGACTTGTTCTATTGGATTGAGCCAATGTCAGCAGCACAAAGGCAAAATCAGTTTGTTTTTTTAGTTATTGTGAACTAAATTTAAATATTTGGGGAAGATCATTTCAATGTCAAAAGGAATGTGTTGCTATTGAAATCTATACCTCCTGTATTTTGTATTTTGCCTAATGTCCTTATGGATGTTCAGATTACTAATATGATGAGATGAGGAGATGGAGGGTGTCTCATATCTGCAAATTACTAAACATGAATTCACACTGTGTGCTATGGGAAATTACATATTTTCAGTCAGATAAGATAATAGGAGTGTGATGAGTGAAATGCTGCATTAAGATGAGGCACACTGTTCCAGTTAAGTTAATCACATTACTGTTTAATTTGTACCTGCTGAAGACTCCCATGAACATCTGGCTCAGCCCAGATGTTGTGAAGTCTCTCTGTACCCTCATCTGCATATATCCAAGAAAGTATAACAATTCTTCATCCAGCCAAATAATCAATCATGCAAATATGGAAATATGAGAGATTGTTTATTATGAACTGTAATTACATTCCAAGTTATTGAGACTCCAAAATGGCTTAGTTTCTTAAAATGGGCTATTTTTGTTGTTGTTGTTTTTGTTGTTGTTGTTGTTGTTGTTGTTGTTGTTATCATATTTAATTTACAATATCAAGATTTTGGAACAAATTGAATTAATAAGTGCAGAGTTATCCAACCAATGTAAAGGGTTAAACCTGATGTATACATCCGGATATTTGATTGAATAAGATAGCTGGAATACAGTGTATCCACTGTGGCTAAATGAAAACAAAGTGAGCAGTGAAAATGGTCAATTACAAATTCTAGATGAGCTAACAGCTCACAGATATACAGTGTGACATACCACAAGAGAAGCTGGAACTGAAATAAACCTAAACCACCCAAATCAAACACACCACATGAATCTCGACCCGTCTTGACCTAAATCAAACCAGCTTTCTATAAATAAAACCAGAATGCAGAAATATAATCAGGAAAAACATACATGTAAACGCTCACAATGTGCGGTAAGCTTGCCTATACAACATATGAAGCGCTGAACCGGGGAACTGGCCGTGGTGCTGAGCGCCATTGTTGCCATCCAGCCCCCATCATCCCAGCAGGAAAACACACAGACGTAACATGTGACGCCAGTCTGAAAACAGATCTCATCCATTCGTCCTCCCAACCCCCCATGAGACGCGAATAGACGCACACAGCACCGCTTTCCCTATGAAACTTAAGAGAGGAGGACTTTGCATTACAGCATTTTGACTAAATCAGGTCGGCTGACGTCCTGACCACCTGAAAATAACTCTCTGGGGGGTGTGTGTGTGGGGGGGACACATCTACAGGTTCAAGCGTTAGGGTGAAGTTTGATTTCATTTGATCAGGATGTAGCAACACCCGAAACGCTCATGAATTAATACAGAAATCATCGGACTGAGTGAAAGGCGACGACACAAAGTTTAAAACAAACATTTGTTCAGCGTTATGGGAGCTACTTCCAGATGTGCAAGCTGAGATCGTATGCAGGGATGACATCGTCGACAGACTCCTTGCAGGAAATATAAATCCCTGGTATGTTATTCACAAAAGCAACAGTCAAATGCAGCTGCCACAGCGTTAAAAAATATTAATAAGAATCATTAAAATCGTCATTTACCTGTCATTACCAGCTCGGAGAGTGATCACTCGCTGCTGTTCCCTCAGCCGGGTCCCATCACTCTACAGTCACCTCTCTCGCTCTGACTCTCTCTCTCACTCTCTCTCTCTCTCTCTCTCTCTCTCTCTCTCTCTCTCTCTCTCTCCTCTCTGTCTGTGTCTCTCTCTCTATCTTTCCATCGATGATTCAGATTTTCACGCTGTCTACTGCGCAAGCGTCACATCCATGACAATATATTATGATTCAATGGCGAATATAAATAACCACAGGCAGGAGGAGGCTGAGAGGAGTAGCTGAAGAGGAGCACATTCATTCAAGATTCAACACTCAGAGATTAATGCTTGAATGAGTATATGGATGGATAAAATAGTAGGTATAGACATGTACATACAGATATGCATTCAGCTTCAACCCACAAGCACACACTGTAAAAAAAAAACAACAACAACAACAACACATTAATAGGCTACAAAATGACACCAGCTCAAAATGCATTGAAGTGTATATGAAGCCAGGCCCACAGACACAAAAATGAAGAACTACAGTGAACAAAATCAGTGAGGGTGGAAGAAAAGGCATATGAGTCAATCTGAGTCATCCAATTCCACACCAGGTACACAATATAGTGTAAAACACACACACGCACACACCATTTTCCAGAATTCCTGTCACATTCCACGACAGTCTATTTTTAGCACCATCTGTGACGTACACTGCTCAAGAAAATGTTCGTCACCATCTCAGTGCTCCTCCTGGGGAAGGTATGACCTAAAGAGACGAACCCACATCACGACTCAAGATATGAAATCCCCGTTCAATGAAGAATGAAGATGAGTCTGCAGCTCTGTCCAAATTATTTTCATGGTTTATTCATTAAGAGTCAGCTCTTCGAACTGATGCGCGGTGCTTTAGTTTGGAACTGCCGGATCATTTCAGACTTTCAGAAAAAAAAAAATCCCTTTATACAAAAAACACATTGTGGAACAAATATGTAGAGAGGTGCTGGCTGTAAAGTAAAGTAGGAATTTATCCCTCCATTATGCCCAAAAGGAATTCTGTGGATTCACAATAATCAGATCAGTTTTAGAAATTGTTTGATGATATCTTCAGGAGGATATTGACTTCTTTTGTTTCTGGCTTATTCAATGTAGGTTACTTAAATTGAGCTGTGATTAATTACTGCTCCCATAACTATTCCCTCTCTGAGGCTTTGACAGTGTGTGACAGCTAAAATGAGTGACTCCCACTTGCACATAGGCAACATCAATCAAAATTTATTCATTTTCAATGGCTGTTCAGAGAGAGGAAATATTCCTGGATGGCAGATCTCCAACCCCAAAATAGATTCAAGAGGAAGAGCAGACTGGTCGTCAATCTTTACTTGATCAGTCTGGTCAGAATCAGACCAGGCAAACAATATTCAAAGGGCTAACAGAGGCAAAACATAGGCTGGACGGTTAAAGTGACATGTTGGCAGAAAGCCACTGTTATCATTCCTCTTTATATATATATATATTGCGAATGACAGCAGGTGACTGCGTCAGATGATGTGCTGAGGCAAGGAACTCAAGACTGACAGCTGCTGGGCAGGTGTCAAATGCAGGTCTGTGTTGGCAGGCAAATCAGCAGAGGTTAATGTGCACAGAACATTAGCTGAGCTTGAGACAGGAAAAAGGGAAGACGGAGAGAAGGTTGCTGCAGCTGTCGCCATGACAATGATCTTCAGGATATTTCTAAGGTGAGACGGTGTTTAGTCTCCAAGGAGAGGTTGTGTTGTGTTGTGCTTCAAATGAGCATTTAGTTTTACCTGCCTACAGACAGGTGCAGCAACATGTAGTGGGAAAATGGTGTATCCTTATGTTACATTATTATATTTTTTGTATATATTAGAGATGAGAGTAAGAATTAGCAAACTTTTTCTGAGATGTAAGTTTTATGTGGAAAATTGAATTTACTTTAAGTGCATTCTTAACTGTATTATGTATACCAGCTCTGACCTTTTAGTTAGTTACCATTAGTTAGACTAATGCCATTGAGTGTACAATGACCCTGCATCTCACTTTACTTTCAATTACTTGAGTGGGATGTATATTTATTGTGCTGCCTATGAACCACACACAGATGATGATATGTTACAGACAAGGGACCCATCCAGGGTGTATCCCTGCCTTTTGCCTGATGTATTTTCTACATCATTCTATCTTGAATAAGAATAAACAGTAGGCTACATTGTTTGGCTGATGACACATCATTGATAACATGACAAGCTTTTTAAAAGTAATTTCACTCTTTCACTTTGCACTGGTGTAAAATCAGAATAGGCCTTTTTGAGACAAGAGCCTTTAGTGTTTCTTGAGTAGTTTTAAAGTGTATTTTGAGACAGCCAAGAATACCTCGCACAACATTCAGTTAGCTAACAATGGCAGACACATTGCATTCATTCATGTGGTAAATCACACAAAGCAGCGTGCGCACATACCCCACACAAATACAGCAGAAAAGGTGTCTCAGTGAGGCCTTTGCAGCTCCCATTCACAACTGTTTGTGTTTGTTTGGTGCTATATTCACATATAAAGAGAAAAAAAAGGAAAGTCAAAAACACAGGCAAACATTAATTCACAGCCCAATTAATGTCGTACACTGCTCTATCTAGTGTAAATAAGTTTCATAATTGCTCTGGTGATCATACTTTTAAATATAAATTCAAATCTTTATATGGATTAAGGCCATGTGTTTAAATGATCTCAAACGGTAGTGAATGTGTTTGTGAGAACTGACTTCCGGCCAGAGGAACTAATGGACCTCTATAGCCCTATTTTTAAGATAAATTAGATCCAATTAAGTATAAAACACGGAGGCTTGTGAATGTCCTATGCTTAATAACAGGTGAGTTCATGTCTATTTATTATTGGTTAACAAAATAATCTCTTCTTCCGCATCACAGAATGATTTGTGTATGTGCTATCACTTTGCAGCATACTAACGCACTTTTGTTTGGAAGAAAATGTTCTGTTATCTCTCTCTCTCTCTCTCTCTCTCTCTCTCTCTCTCTCTCTCACTCACTCTGTGTACACGCAGAGCATCTCTGAGCAGAGAGAGGTGGTTTCTATGGCAACATGAAAAGGTCACCTTCAGGAAGTTCTCTGTGAGCGTGTGCAGAATGCCAGTTGGATAATCAGGCTTCCTGTAATGACTGATAACAGACCACAGCTCATTAGAGAAAAAGAGAGAGAGGGGGGGGTGGGGGGGGTGGGGGGTGGGGGTCGGGGAGAGATTATTGGTTGTGGAGCAAAAAAACAATAGAGCATTTTATACTAATGGTATGCCACACTTACTCACTGTGTGTATGCGTGTTATGTGAATGTCTTTGGTTCACAGGCTCCCTCTGATCCAGGTGCATGGTGATAGGCAAATAGCCAACATGGTAGCTAATAACATGAGTAAAAATGATTTGACAAATTTATCAGCAAAAATGTTTCTGGTCCAATGTCTCACCTGTATCATCTGCTTCCTCTTTGAATATCTTTTTTGTTTTTTTAAGTACAGCGTTATTCTATTTAATCAGTATTTAAAAGATGCGTAACCTTGGTTTCTATATCCATCTGTGACACATTTTTTCATTACTGCTCAGGAATTGGATAATCCAAGCTTGCTGTCATTAATTTTCTTTTATTGTTTGCCGCAGGCTAGTGTTTGGATTAAGTATGGGCATTTTTCCTTCAAGTGTGTGTGTGTGTGTGTGTGTGTGTGTGTGTGTGTGTGTGTGTGTGTATGTACGTGTGCATGATTTTTGTTTTTTGTTTCCTCTCATACTTAAATTCACCCATGACTTCAGCTCTTGCATGCTAAATTACTTACAGACCAAATTACACACAAGACAGTCACATTTGTGACTCATTGAAAACAGAAAGTAAAAAAATAAAAAATAAAATAAAAAACATTATTAAGCCTTCTCCCTGAGATTTTGTCCAACAATCAACAAAAACAATTACAACAAACAACCACTGAATCCATAACCATAAAAGTGCACAGGCTCAAGTTACTGTGGGGCAGACTGTGGTAGGAAATACTGTGGGTAAAGCAATTAAAGCGTCGTGTTTTGCTACAAACCATTAATTTCATAATGCATTGGCCTTAATCTTAGAATTAAAGTAAAGATTGTTCGGTTAAAGTTGGAGTGTGCAACTTATTTTGCCAACTCATTCTATGACAAATTTACAACTTGCAGAGTTTTATGGAGGACAGAATAACAGCGTCATTATAGTGTTTTCCCAGTATAATTTATATACAGTACAAAGTGTAAGTGTACATCCTACTACAGCATGAAAGCTAAGTCTAATCCACTGCAGTGCAAGACAGTTGGAGCAGTCTAAACTAAACTGTAATCATTGAGTTGGATCTTTGTGTCATGAAGAGTACAAATATTCAGATTTGTTACTTACATTTTGTCCCATATTCTGTGAAAAGTATCTTATGATTATGTGTTCTCTGATAATGGATCCAATAGGCCCTGTATTTCGCTGGCAGTGCTGTGGCTATAAACTAGATTAACTAATAAATCATTCAAGCAGCTCAGCACAGCACATTATTTGCTATTTGTGCACCACTGTAAACACCAGCACCGGAGTCAATAATGACTTCCTGCTAACAATGCTGACATCTACTGGACATAATGGGCTTTGCCTCAACAGTAAATACATGTGTAGATATGGAATTTGCCCCATATGTATCACAAATGTGTGTAATTCAGGGATTTTGATCTATTCTTAATAGCTTTAAACAAAAGTGTGGTGTTAATAAATAAAATAGCTTCAAAATGTAGGTGTGACTTTCAAACTGAACTCACTTCCTTTTACATTATAATGACAATGAAAGGCATGAAGGCAGAAATACTCAAAGTGTTCTGCAATTTCTTAAATGAGACAGAAAGTTTTCTTTTTTTTTTTTTAGTTCCAGCTATGGTTTTGGCTGTCTTGCTTTAGCCCTCCCTCCCCAAGCTGTTATGTTGTATGATAGATGAGAGGGAGGGACAGCAGATCTATCAATCTCAGGAACCATAGCCTTGGTGTTTCTGTCGATTCTTCATCTTATTGATTGCTCTGTCATTCCGCCACACCAGAGCTGGAAGCTCGGACTCTCCACTTGGGCCATGCTGTATTTCATAAACCACTGACCGGAGGGGGGGAAAAAACTGTCGCTCCAATGGAAGTGATCTTTCTTTCGAGGACAAAGCTGTCAAAGTTATCGCTGTACAGACACTAAACTGTACCAACATTTACACAGTCTCAAAGAACGGTGGGACACAAGGAACCAGGACCTCTATTGTGTAATTTGAAAAACTGACATAAGAGGTCATCTTTGGTGAAATTAATTGGTTCAAATTCATCTTGTTCCCTGTTTTATAATAATGGAGACATCATACCAAAGAGCACTGACATGGCACAGTTATTATTCAGCTCTTTCCAGTGATGCTTGGAAAATCTGGAGCCAGAGCTATAATTTCTCAATAATTCTGAGTACTTTAAGATGGTGAGAGGACCAGTTTTCTTTTACATTACATGAGGGAACAAAAAAAACAAAACACACACACACACACACACACACACACACAGATAACTGTTATGCATATTTCATTGTAATTCTAACACATGCTCCCCCATCACTAATATCTATAATAAGACTGTTGCCATAGGCTATCTGTTTCACATGGTCTTCAGCAAATGTAGTTATGAGAACACATCACTTATGTTTCCTGTAATCATTTATTAACCAACTGAGAAGCTTCAGGGGGAAACAGAGAATCAGGTTAGGATGGCAAAGCCACAGTTGGGGATTTCTAAACAGATCAGTCACGTAAATATTCGAAGGTAAGCGTAGGGCTATGTGGGCAAAATGTAATTTTGCAATATTTTTCTTTATTATGAAAGTATAAGAACATTAGACACTTGGGCTTCCAATACAAATGAAACTATATTTGTCATAAAATTGCCTCAGTCCAGTTTTATATAGATATTGATTATTTTTTTTTAAGGAAACAGGAGTGAAAGTGGAAGGCATGATTAAGTAATTAGGTTAAGAAAATAGCCTATATGAATAAAGAAATCTCTTATAGTATTCATTTCAGCGTAGACAGCCATCACGTGTTGACATTAATTAAAATTATGTAAGGACTTGTTCAGTCATGTTAAGTGCCACGTTTTACCAGCATAAGGAAGCCTGGTAGAAAGTAAATGTTTCCATCTGGGGGAAAAAAATGTGTAAGTGTACAGGTATTAATCATACATCATACATATATAATGGTGGGTGATTTGTTTAAGCTTTTTGACAACTCTTTACCTACAGGCCCTACCACACACACACACACACACACACACACACACACACACACACACACACACACACACACACACACACACACACACACACAGAGTTTCTGGGGCTATAGCCTGGTGTTACTCAGTGATCCTCAGCTACCCCCATATTTTAATTGTACCGTTTCAAACATTTGTGCTGAGTGGTCATCAGTCACCGGTCTATGGGGGTTGATATATGGGTCTGAGCTGTAATAGTCTCTGCTTTGCTCTCCAGGCACAACATCACTTATGAGAGACACACTTAACAGCAATTAATCATGCTGGATCACACCCCACAGACGCTCTCTCTCTTTCTCTCTCTCTCACACACACATACACACACACACACACACTTCTTCCTATTGTGTGTTTCAAACCATTTAGTTTTTTAGGTTATTTTATGTTAAATTAGAAATGGTTTGGATTATGAAGGCGTGTGGTGTATTAGTAATCCGATGCTCTGTCATCAGTATTTTCTCCAGACGTTAATTAGCATTAGCATATATAATTATATAATTAGTATATATGTATGGCCTGTACTGGCATACAAGCGTCTTTTGCTTTCACCATGGAAACATAGACCCTGCAAACACTCCCAGTTTAAAAAAAAAAAAAAAACTTCTTAAATGCATCTAATTTCTAAAAGACACTGTATGAAGTTTTTGTACAAGTTAAACTTAACCTGAACCTGATGCCACCATGCACCTACTCCTCGCAGTGGATTGGGTGGGGTCGGGTCCAGCTGGATTTTAACATGTCACACACACTGCAGCACCTCCTCATCTACAGTACTGCTCTTTTTTTGTTTTTGGTAGCTCCATCTGCCATTCAGTTTACTCTCCTCCTCAGCCCCCTCTGCTTCTCTTCCTTTCTCTTCTTCCCTGTGTCTCTGTAATTGGCCATTTAAATGAAAAAAAAAAAAAAAAACTCAAATTGGGGGATTAGAGGATCCTGTCTCTCTCTCCCTCTCTATGTGTGTGTGTGTGTGTGTGTGAAAGAGAGAGAGACAGAGAGGGAGTCCCATGGTGATATGGCAGACAATCTCCAGGGGATGTCCTTAAGAACAAAAGCATCTGGAAGAGGCCTCCTTTGCACTCTCTGTTACCGTGGTTACAGACCGGCAGCTTGTGTGTTTGTATAGTATGTGAATCTGTAATGTAAGTATTTATTATCTCGGGCAGTTGAACTACCCTGATTGAGAAAATCCCCTGGTTTTAAATTTCATGACAAAAACACGCGATGAGATTGAGGATCACAGTTAAGGTTGTGATAAAAGTAGAAAAAAAATGTTCTGTGGTGAATCAGGAGTGGATTAGAACAAACATTAGTCAATGGAAGGCGCTCAAAAGTTTAAACGTCTGCCTGAGTGTGTATTTGTGTGTCTGTGTGCATGTACATGTGTACAGACAGGCCGGCTGGCGAGCAACTGTCACCACGTGGCAACAGCCAACCACGCTTCACTTCTGGCCGTGCCAAGCTCTCCAATTACAGAAGCCAACTCTGCCAAAAGCCCCCTCTTTTCCTCTCAATAGATGGGATGACTGGGCTGCATCCTCTGACACACACACACACACACACACACACACACACACACACACACACACACACAAACACGCCTCTTTCCCCTTCTCTCTTCTCGTAGTGCACCTGCCTCCCTGCTCTCCAGGCCAGCTCAACTCCTATCAAAGGAGCTGAGCTCTTTTCTTCCAGAAAGCTAATCCAACACCTGTCTCCAGGCTTTATACTGGGAATAGAGGACTGTGTTCTGTGTGAGTGTGAACGCAGGAGTACAGTGTGTGTATGGGAGAGAGTGGAATGGAGGGAGTGTGTTTCAGGGAGAAGGAGACAGTTTGTGTTTCTCTGAGATCAAGAGGAAAAATAAAGAAATGGTGTGCGCGAGGCTCTTTTGTACGAGGATTTGAGAATGGACATATGGAGACCACAAAGCAGACTGTATTCTTCTCAGTGGCAGTGGAGTATCAAAGGACAGTTTGGGAATAGATGGGGTTTTATTTTGCAGGTGGCCAGATTAGCAGTTACACAAAGATCAAGAGAGCTTTCATTGTACTGTGAATGATACCCACTGTAACTGTTGAGGTCTGCTTTTTGGCAGTAACAGATATACAGTATATGTCCCAGACACATTATGCAACAAATAATGTTAGACAAAAGGTATTGCATACACACAGCAGATCTTACAGCCCTAACATCCCTATTTAATGGATTTACTTGTCACATGAGGGGGGCTAAGTTAACATTCACTTCAGGGTTTTTCATGACTTTTTAGCTCTGGGCCTATTTCTAGGAACTCAACAGCGATAGGACCTGAGTCGTAGAGCCCTAGAAACCATGATGGTAAGTGATGCGTACTACTCTGTGTACAGAGCATGGATGGTGTTCCTGTCTTGTTGCTCTATTTAGAAACACGGGGAGCCATTGAAATATTTTGCCATTTTTTACAGACTTTAATTTAACAGGACGACTCACATCAGGCCCTCTGAAGATTCGCCTCCAGCAGCAGGGGTCTCTCAAATTGGAAATTGGAGGTAAAATAAATCTAAGATTGCTTCCCTCCCTGTAGAGTCCCGAAAATGGCTGCAGGGAAGATATTAGAGAGAGGTGCTGAGAAGGAGAGTTAGATGGATAGAAAGCGGGGGCCAGGAAGAAAAGAGGGAGAGGGGGAAAGAAAGAGCCAAGAAAGGAAATAAACAGAGTAGGTAAAAGAAAAATGGGGAGAAGTGCAAAGAGACGGAGAGAGAGATAGAGTTAATGGAGCTTTATTCACTTTAGCCATCGGGGCCTGAAATAGTCATTTTACCAGAAAAGGGTTCTGAAATCTCTGATGTGTGTGTGTGTGTGTGTGTGTGTTTGCCTGTGTATGTCAGTCACCATGCTAGGCTCTATATGTGCATGTCTGTGCTTGACTCCTCCAGTCATCAGAGTAGAGCAGTGATTGGATGGGCCTAACGGTGGCATGCCAAAGTCACATGAACATGTGTCACTGAGAATGAAACAAGGTTTATTTGAATTAATCGTGCCAGTGTGGCAGCAGCTGATCGGTCACACCACGCACACACACGTGAACACAGCACTGACAGTTTAGCTGTGCCTAGACATGTCCTTACATGAAAAGTACTCGTTAGATTCTAATCGAAATGTGTTACTAGGTCAAGTCTCAGAGATAGCAAGATGCATGTCCAATTGATTGGCCACAAGAATGGAAGATAAACTCACAGCCATGTGATTGGAAATTACATTGTCTATGGGTTGTCAGATCTTAAAGCTCTGATATTTATGGAACTCTTTCATCCAAATTTGCCAAGGATTTTGCTTAACCTTTGTCATAAAACACAGTTTGCATACAATTATGGATTATCCACAGTGCGGAATGAGTCGGTGTCCGGGGGCCTCCGGCCTCTAGGGGGTCTCCAAACACCGAACAACTGAAATTTTTTTCATTTTTTTCTTTTGATTGAATGAAATAAATTAATTGTGGGTATGTCGAGATACGACCCAATGAGTGCACATTTACTCTATTTGCAAATAAATATTGCGAATGCTTTACTGGCTGTGTCTATATCATGAGGATGACGAGTGAGGCCAGAGGCCAGAGGTCAGACGGTGAGCGTGGGAAGTCAGCGGCATGGTCGGCTGGCGGCGAAAAACATGCTTAAAAACAACATGGAAAACAAACGTTGGATCAGCAACTTTAAAAAAAAAAAAAAAAAGTCTGGTACACGGCTTGCTGGCATTAGCACGGAGGCTGAAGAGGACGTGATGCTAATGTCGTAGAGGAAGAGGACAGTCAGGCGACGGAAGCCGCTAACGTTTGCTCAGCTGAACATCGACATGAAACAGGCAGAGAGCCACAGCCCTGCGACGGACACCGGTTCAACTGCCCCACCCTCATTTCCACCTGAGTAGGTTACCAGTTTAGCAGCCCCGCAATGTATTACTTTCTACCTATTTCCTCGCATTGCCAGAATTAAAAATGAACTGAGGACAAGGATGAGGCATCAACAGTTGAACTGTTTGTCAGCACTGCAAACGGAGTCGGAAGTCGTCAGAAGGCCGGACTTGAAGCTGGGGAGAGAGGCCAGACAGACGACCATCACATGAGGTAGGCTTTCTCTCATTATAGTATTAACACAGTATGGGCTGTCTTGTATCCTATATGTTTATATTCTTGTCTCCAAGGTGTTTATAGAATGAGAAGTAGTCAACATGGGTTGTTTTGTTTTTTTTGTCTCTATACCTGGATGGTTGATCTGGTGGCAACCCTGTATGATACAGGTTACATGCATTATTCTTATTGGCCTACCTCAGCATAGCAGTATGAATTGATCGCTGTGTGTGTGTGTGTGTGTGTATATAATGGTGGAGGTGGGGCAGTATACATTGTAGGCCAATACGTTGATATTGGTTGCTGGACCAGGAAAGTATTGTTACCATCATGTATTGTAAACCCTGTATGATAGAATATATCGACAGGTGTTGACATTGTCCTTCAGGCTGTGATCATAGGTTGTTGCCTGTCAGTGTAAATCCTGTGTCAGCTACAGGTGTTTCCAACAGATAGTAGCCTCCGTTCAGAACCTATAATTAAAAACCTTAGATTGTAAGTGTGAGGAGAATGTGACTGGGGGGCTGGGGGCCTCCAAGATTTTGTGCTCAGGGGCCTCTGCAGTCTTAATCTGGGTCAGTTCAGCACACCTATAGGAGAGGTTTGTTATAGCTGTAAGGCACACTCAGAAATACTATTGTCACAGCTGACACATCAAAATTTGTGACTATTTTGAAATGTTTAAAATGTCCAAGCCCAAAAGACTAACAGATAAAGAGACAAGATGCTTGATTGTTATTATTAAATCATTATTATATGTAAGCTAATTGTGTGTATGGTTTAATGGTTACCTGTCAAATCCAAAGGAAAATAAAGATGCATCTCTTGGGGACTATAGGTGCAGATTGTGATAGAGGAGGTGTAAGGGCCTTCCTCTCCCTGCTTCTTCTCAGGAAATTTCCCTCTAAAAGGATATTTCAGATTGTCATATACTGAGGGTTTCCTCCAGGAGTTTTGTCTGCATTGCGGGCTGCTCTAACTCCACTTATCATATAACTTAACCATAGCCCTTGTGCTTCTAAATTGGAAAATCTAGGAACAGATAAAGAACTTTAGGGGCGCAATGAAAATTTATAAAATGTGTTTTTCGTCATTATAGGGATTCGAGGAGACATTAACAAGAAAAATGATTTAATGTATTTGAATACAAAAAGTACACCAGGTTTGTAATTATTTCTTTCTGTATTAATTCAACAATGATGTAATTATGACAGTCACCACAGTGTTGGTACTGAACAAATCTTGAGGGTCATTGTTCAAAACAAAGTTCAGTGGGCAGGATACCCCTCTGACACCGACATGACGGGAGAGAAGATGTCGAGTCGAGCTTTTTCCCTCACAAACTATCTTTGACAAGTATCAACAGTGGTGTATAGCGAGCACACAAACAGCCAAGTTTAAGTTAAGGCCTGACATCAAGTTACCGACCGAATCAACATTAATAAGTGACAGATGTTATGACGTACCACCGCTGATATTTGTCATTTCAACCACAGAAAGTGACGCTCAGCACCGGCTAAGATAAGGAAGCTGCAGCCGATGTTTTCTACACTGCAAAATGTATATAGCGGAAACACTGTTGCTAGGCATGTGCTGTGCCCCAGAAGCTGAATCATGGAGGCTACATTTTGGATACTCTTAACAAACTTTAAATTTACTGGCAGCATATGCTGCCAAAGAGGATAAAGCCCTCTAGTTTTAATGAGCCCATGGCTTTTCCTCTAAAGCCAATGTGAAGGACAAACTTTAGAGTATCAGATTCACTACTTTCTACTTAGAAAAAAGCATGTTGTTCTCATTTGAAGCTTTAACTTTATGGGACATAAAGAACACTGTAGCCAACATGGTGGTTTTAGTGATCTTTTTATGTGCTTCTGGTGCAGTTCTAGAAGGAACTCTCTGGACTTTAAGGTGGTACATGGGCAAAAGAAAGAGGCAGAGGGTTGCTTTAGAGAAATGCCTAATAGTTTCTGTTTTCCTACATATAAACGTGTGATTGCAGTGAACGACCGATGCTGCTGTTATTCTGGTATGGTTCATTTTATTCAAATGAGCTGAAAACAATGTACTCACATTATGTCTGTCTGGGGGGAAAAATGAGTCATAAGGACATAATATTCAGCATATTAAGCTATATCTGCATTGCTCTCAGATGTGCCTGCATCACTGCTTCATAGCATGTATTAGTAAAATGGATTCTTAAGGCCAGCCATCTAAATACTTGGGAATGGTGCAGAATTTTAATTTTAATGTCTGGACCACCGTGTCAAATAACAATCTCAAAAGCCAGAGAGTAAATTTTTCATATGGAACAAGCTAATCTTAATGTGTTAGTGTTGATGAAGCCACACCTTCGCCTTGATGACATAAAGATACAGTAAACTCGAGGATAAATGACCTTGCCGTCCAGCTCTAAATATGTATATTTGCCTGTTGTTGCTTTGCATCTGATTACCAGAAAACCGTTAGCACTGATACTCTCATCCCTCTGTCACATGTACGTACACACACACACACACACACACACACACACACACACACACACTCACACATTAATCCCTCCCTCTATAAC